>NC_091959.1:45162189-45231594 GCF_031021105.1 Erythrolamprus reginae
CATTGACGGGCAAAACAGGGGGGGCATTTGTGTGGTTGTGAAACAAAAAAAGGGTTTTTTTACAGGGGCAAAATGGGCCTCCCTAGAGATAGTTGCAGCCATTTATTACTCTAATTTGTCCCCGGGGGACAAATTATAGGGACAGACGGGAGAAATGTAGGCACAATGTGTTAAAGCCTCAATCTGTGGTGTTTCCAGAGATGTGTGGGCTGGTTTTGTGCAGAATGTGCTATCTCTGGCACAGCCTTTCATTCATTCGACAATACCTTCCCTTCAGGGGTTGAGACTGTGTCCTTTCAAGCTAGAAAACCTATTTCTTTATCTTTAGAGATATTTGTGGCTGTGACGTGGCAGGCTCCCTAGATCAATGTTTCTCAGTCGTGGCTACTTCAAGAGGGCTGGACTTCAGCTCCCAGAATTCCCTAATACCAGTGGTTCTCAGTCTTGGCTATGTTTGTAAGAGGTGGGGATTTCAACCCTGGGAGCCCTTGCCTTGGCGTTTTTCAACCAACTTTGAACATGGTTAGATTTATTTATTTATTTATTTATTTATTCATTCATTCATTCATTCATTCATTCATTCATTCATTCATTCATTCATTCAATTTTTATGCCGCCCTTCTCCTTAGACTCAGGGCGGCTTACAACATGTTAGCAATAGCACTTTTTTAACAGAGCCAGCCTATTGCCCCCACAATCCAGGTCCTCATTTGACCCACCTCGGAAGGATGGAAGGCTGAGTCAACCTTGAGCCGGTGATGAGATTTGAACCACTGACCGCTGATATTTGTGATAGATAGATAGATAGATAGATAGATAGATAGATAGATAGATAGATAGATAGATAGATAGATGATTGAAGTTAGGTAGATAGGTATAATAGGTAGAGAGATGGAGGGTTGGATAAATGGATAGATGGAAGATAGATAGATAGATAGATAGATAGATAGATAGATAGATAGATAGATAGATAGATGCAAGATAGATAGATAGATAGATAGATTAGATAGATAGATAGATAGATAGATAGATAGATAGATAGATAGATAGATAGATAGAAGTTAAATGGTAGATAAATGATGGAGGTTAGATAGTATGACAGATAGGTGGATGGATGGATGGATGGATGGATGGATGGATGGATGGATGGATGGATGGATGGACAGATGAACGGACAGACAGGCAGACGGACAGACAGACAGACAGATGATGAAAAGTAGGTAGATAGGTATGGTAGAAAGTTAGATGGATGGAGGGATGGATAGACAGACAGATAGACAGGCAGATAGACAGACAGGCAGATATGGATGGATAGTGACAGATAGATGATAGATAGATAGATAGATAGATAGATAGATAGATAGATAGATAGATAGATAGACAGACAGACAGACAGACAGACAGACAGACAGACAGACACGTTCCTCATTCGTGTTTTAGCCTCCAGCCCTCTAAATCATCATTGTTGCTCTTTTCTGAATGTTTTCCAAAGTCTCAACTTCTCTTTTTAATCATTTATTTATTAACCTCCACCATTGTATTGGCAGTTCTGTGTTAGCAAAAACTTCAGAAGAGAAGGATTTAGGGGTCTCAAAATGGCTGAACAGTGCAGTTAGGCGGTAGGGAAGGCAAGTAGAATGCTGGGCTGCATAGCTAGAGGTATCACAAGCAGGAAGAGGGAGATTGTGATCCCGCTGTATAGAGCGCTGGTGAGACCCCATTTGGAATACTGTGTTCAGTTCTGGAGACCTCACCTACAAAAAGATATTGATAAAATTAAACGGGTCCAAAGATGGGCTACAAAAATGGTGGAAGGTCTTAAGCATAAAACTTATCAGGAAAGACTTCATGATCATGAACTCAATCTGTATAGTCTGGAGGACAGAAGGGAAAGGGGGGACCTGATCAAAACATTTAAATATGTTCAAGGGTTAAATAAGGTTCCGGTGGGAAGTGTTTTTAATAGGAAAGTGAACACAAGGACGGAGGGGGACACAATCTGAGGTTAGTTGGGGGAAAGATCAGAAGTAACGTGAGAAAATATTATTTGACTGAAAGAGTAGTAGATGCTTGGAACACAATTCCAGCAGACTTGGTTGGTCAATCCACAGGAACTGAATTTAAACATGCCTGGGATAAACATATATCCATCCTAAGATAAAACACAGGAAATAGTATAATGCCAGACTTGATGGACCAGGAGGTCTTTTTCTGCCGTCAATCTTCTATGTTTCTATAGGGAGTGGATGAATTTACTGTATTCCAGGTGTGGTCTTGCTTTATAAAGCAGTGCTAATATTTCACGAGAAGCAGGTAACCAAAAAAAAGGTCTTTTGTTCCAATTTTGGAATCGGGAACTACCTGGAGAACTGTGGCCAAAATTTTTATTTATTTATTTATTTTGTCCAATACACAATGAGGGATTTAGTGGGTATACTGTATATATATTCGATCACCAGATCGAATCCCAGTAAAGGAAAGGGTGTGGCTAGCTGATGAGGCCAGAACAAGGCCGAAATGGGACCATCCTAGTCTCCCTTAATTTTAAAATTCCAGCTAAAAACATTTAACATATAAAGAATAGAAGAAGAGATATAGGAATAGAAGAAAGGTATAGGAGATATAGGAGAGCAATAGGACAGGGGACGGAAGGCACTCTAGTGCACTTGTACTCGCCCCTTACTGACCTCTTAGGAATCTGGAAAGGTCAACCGTAGATAATCTAAGGGTAAAGTGTTGGGGGTTTGGGGATGACATTATGGAGTCCGGTAATGAGTTCCACACTTCGACAACTCGGTTACTGAAGTCATATTTTTTACAGTCAAGTTTGGAGCGGTTAATATTAAGTTTAAATCTGTTGTGTGCTCTTGTGTTGTTGTGGTTGAACCCCCTGCAAAAAATCTGGTTCAAGCAAGACTTGAATCTGGTTGCAAAGTAGGTGGAACCGGCTTTCTCCTCCAACCAATTACTAACAGGATAAATGTTGTTTATCCCCCCAGCTCCCTGTGTGCAGGAAGTGGATGAATCAAATAGATTTCGGGCCATTTGGAGGGCCGAAACTGAATCTCTGCAGGGCACAGTTGTACCTGCCAAAAGCCATTTCGTCTCTTGGTTGGTTCCTTCCAGATATGATTCTAAGGGAGTCCTGGTTTTTTTTTGTTTTTTTTGCTAAGCTATGCAAACAAATCAGATTTCCGGAGATGTCCTGCTTATTGAATAAAAGGAAAGATGGATCTAGCAGTTAAGCATTATTAAAATGGACAGAGGCCAGGCCTCAAAACAGCTTGGGGGCTTATTCCCTTTACTGTGAAAGGAAATGACCTCTGCGAAAGCCAAACGTAAAAAAAAAATTCAGCGGTTGTATTTCCCCTTCTGTTGCTTTTGAAAATGCAACAGTGGGCCAAAATTCTCCCTTTATTGCACAAATAGCAACCAAAGGCCAGCTTCCGTGGCTAAGGTGGGACTAGAACGCCCTGTCTCCTGGTGATTGGCTCAAAGTCACCCAGTCAGCTTCCATGGCTAAGGCGGGACTAGAACTCCCTGTCTCCTGGTGATTGGTCCAAAGTCATTCAGTCAGCTTTCATGGTTAAGGCAGGACTAGAACTCACAGTCACCTGGTGATTGGCTCAAAGTCACCCAGCAACTTTCATAGCTAAGGCGGGACTAGAACTCCCTGTCTCCTGGTGACTGGCCCAAAGTCACCCAGTCATCTTCCATGGCTAAGGCGGGACTAGAACTCCCTGTTTCCTGGTGATTGGCCCAATGTCACCCAGTCAGCTTCCATGGCTAAGGCGGGACTAGAACTCCCTGTCTCCTGGTGATTGGTCCAAAGCCATCCAGTCAGCTTTCATGGTTAAGGCAGGACTAGAACTCACAGTCACCTGGTGATTGGCCCAATGTCACCCAGTCATCTTCCATGGCTAAGGCGGGACTAGAACTCCCTGTCTCCTGGTGATTGGCTCAAAGTCACCCAGCAACTTTCATAGCTAAGGCGGGAGTAGAACTCCCTGTTTCCTGGTGATTGGCTCAAAGTCACCCAGCAACTTTCATAGCTAAGGCGGGACTAGAACTCCCTGTCTCCTGGTGATTGGTCCAAAGTCACCCAGCCAGCTTTCATTGTTAAACACAAGACTAGAACTCACCGTCTCCCAGTTTGGGAGAGTCGCCGTGTCTTCCAGTTTCCATTGGGGGCATTGCTGGGGTTCTCGTCTTTGGCGGATGCCGAGAAGGGCCACACTGGCTTGGATGTTTGTAGCCGGACTGGGATTTGAATCCCATGTTGCTCTGCCTGTAATTGCGAGCGCTTGGGGTAAACACATGCAGATGACGGGGAAGGAAGCGAACGCCGACGGCTGATTCCGAGGGCCTAATTTTCATCAGCTTGCTTGACTTTTTATAGCAACTCAGAAAAAAGCGGGAGAGTGACTAATGAGCACTGATTCTGAAGTGTGTTTGCCTTGATTGAGAGTAATTATTTTTTTTTAATAAAGGAAAGAGAAATAATTAAAATGGGAGAAGGGAGAAAAACGTGTGGCAATAAGTGATTCGTTCCCCTTTTCGGCTGCCCGTCCTTGAAACGGTTGATGAATGTATTATGGAGGGGGGTGTTTGGGGAAGAAAACCTTATGGGAAGGGGGTCTGGAGATCATCTGGACAAAGCCCATGGCGGTGGGACAAAGTAACCTGTCCTGCAGTAGTCCATCAATCACCCGTTGTCTCGTGAATGATGGACTTCTTCTTCTTCTTCTTCTTCTTCTTCTTCTTCTTCTTCTTCTTCTTCTTCCTCCTCCTCCTCCTCACCTCCTCCTCCTCCGCCTCGATTAAGGAGAGATTGCCCTGAAAAGGATATATCTGTGTGATCATTGAGAATCACAACCAACATGATTTCTTCCTCCTCCTCCTCCTCTTCCTCTTCTTCTTCCTCTTCCTCCTCCTCCTCTTCCTCTTCTTCTTCTTCCTCTTCCTCTTCTTTCTCTTCCTCTTTCTCTTCTTTTTTCCTCCTCCGCCTCCTCCTCCTGTTGTTGTTGTTCTTCTTCTCCTCCTCCTCCTTCTTCTCCTTCTCCTCCTCTTCCTGTTGTTGTTGTTGTTATTATTGTTGTTGTTGTTCTTCTTCTTCTTTTCTTCCTCCTCCTCCTGTTGTTAGTGTTGTTCTTCTTCTTCTTCTCCTCCTCTTCCTTCTCTTCCTCCTTCTCTTCTTCTCTTCCTCCTTCTTATCCTCTTCTCCTTCTCCTCCTCCTCCTACTCCTGTTGTTGTTGTTGTTGCTGCTGTTATTGTTGTTGTTGTTCTTCTTCTCCTCCTCCTTCTCTTCCTCCTTCTTCTCCTCCTGTTATTGTTGTTGTTGTTGTTCTCCTCCTCTTCCCTCTCTTCCTCCTTCTCTTCCTCCTTCTTATCCTCTTCTCCTTCTCCTCCTCCTCCTGTTGTTGTTGTTGTTGTTGCTGCTGTTATTGTTGTTGTTGTTCTTCTCCTCCTCCTCCTTCTCTTCCTCTTCCTTCTCCTCCTGTTATTGTTGTTGTTCTCCTCCTCCTCCCTCTCTTCCTCCTTCTCTTCCTCCTTCTTATCCTCTCCTCCTTCTCCTCCTCCTCCTCCTGTTGTTGTTGTTCTTCTTCTTCTTCCTCCTCCTCCTCCTCCTCCTCTTCCTCTCCTCCTCCTGATCCTTCTTCTCTTCCTCCTTCTCTTCCTCCTCCTTCTCCTCCTGTTATTGTTGTTGTTCTCCTCCTCCTCCCTCTCTTCCTCCTTCTCTTCCTCCTTCTTATCCTCTCCTCTTTCTCCTCCTCCTCCTCCTCCTCCTGTTGTTGTTGTTCTTCTTCTTCCTCCTCCTCCTCCTCTTCCTCTCCTCCTCCTGATCCTTCTTCTCTTCCTCCTTCTTCTCCTCCCCTCTTCCTCTTCCTCCTACCCCTCCTCCTTCCTCTTCCGCCATCTAGCGGACCTCCTGTTTTCTGCAGCCACCTCAGACATTCTTAAATTCACCTCAAGTTAATTCTCGCTGGCAACGACAGGGGAACTGCGGCTGTTTTCTTAGCTCCAGGTTCATTATTCAGGGGATGCGGAAAATGTTAAACTCTGGAGTTCACTGCAATCATGGCCCAATTAAGGTGACTTAAAAAGCAGCACAGACAAATCCCTAAAGGACAAGAGCTTTCAGAGTGACTAGACTTGATCGCCACAAGTGACATTTTGAAGCAACACAGCCTAAATGTCAGTTGCTAAATAGGACAGGAGAGCTTGCCTTTCTATCTTTTTCTTTTTTTTGCATGCCTTCAATCAGCACAAGAGGCCAATGAATAAATACTGTTAATGTATAAGCAGAGTAATCCTTGTTTACCAAAGTTGTGCACACAGAGAAACATTTATATTGAGATTAGTTGCGAAAAACTACTCAGCCATACAGAGATATACTAACTTGAATTAAAGTTTAGTTAGGGAAATAGCACATGCCTATTTATTTATTAAATTTGTATGCCGCCCCTCTCCGTATGTTCTGTCGGGCTCTCTGGTAGAATCCTCCCAAAAATTCACAGGTACAAATTTCAGACACACACACGTTTGAAAATTCAAACCAATGTTCTTTATAATGAAAATTCACTTAAACCAAGCCCTCTTTTGGTATAGCAAAGAGCCCTCGTCTCCAAACAAACTGGTAATTTGTACAAGTCCCTTATCAGTTCTGAGATACTTAGCTTGCAGCTGTGAGGCAATTCACAGTCCTTCTTCTTTCACAAAGTGAAACACACTTTGCTCTGGTTTAGTTTCAAAGCGGGGGGAAATCAGCACACAAAAAGTCCAAGTCAGTAAAGCAGTCACGAAACACAACGATCAGATAATCCTCCACAATGGCCAAACCCACAGCAGCCTCACTAATTACCACAGCCCCACCCAAACACAGGTGGCTTCATTTTTTTTGATAATAATCTCTCAGTTGTTGCTGCCTATGCATCGCTCTCCGCATGCGTGGCTGTATCATTAACTCTTGTTCTGAATCCAAGGAGGAGCTAGAGAATTGATCTCCTTCTGAGCTGTCTGCCACACTCTCCTCCTCCCTGTCACTCATGTCTTCTTGGTCAGAGGAGCCTTCATCATCAGATTCCACCGGGGGCAAAACAGGCCTGCAGCATGTGGATGTCTCCCCCACATCCACAGTCCTTGGGGCAGGAGCTGGGCCAGAGCTAACCACAACACCGTATAAACAGTCTAAAGTCATTCACATAATAAGTCAGAATAATAATAATCCAAATATTATCAAGTACAGAGTCTTCCTTACAGTTGTCTTTGTCGAAATCAATAAACAAAAATATCAACCCTAAACACATTTTAGCTGATATATATGACTGCCATACAGAGAGATCACAGAGCTAACCTAACAGTGAATAGCCAAAGAGAAACAGAGAGCCTGACTCAGAGAAATAAGTTATAAACTCTAGCTCTTTGCCATCTTTGCCATCTGGCTAACAATATTTAAATTCTGATTTTCATATCTCATTTCCCCCCCCCCCCAAAAAAAATTAAGTATTAGTATTTAATTATCTTTTACCTCCGGAACCGCCTGCTACCGCACGAATCCCAGCGACCAATAAGGTCCCACAGAGTTGGCATTCTCCGGGTCCCATCGACTAAACAATGTCATTTGGCGGGCCCCAGGGGAAGAGCCTTCTCTGTGGTGGCCCCGGCCCTCTGGAACCAACTCCCCCCGGAGATTAGAATTGCCCCCACCTTCCCTGTCTTTTGTAAATTACTCAAGACTCATTTATACCACCAGGCATGGGGGAGTTGAGATATTCCTCCCCCCTAGGCCATTACAAGTTATGCATGGTATGTCTGTGTGTATGTTTGGTTTTATAATAAGGGTTTTTAGTTGTTTTATTATTGGATTGTCACATGCTGTTTTTATCATTGTTGTTAGCCGCCCCGAGTCTACGGAGAGGGGCGGCATACAAATCCAATAAATTATTATTATTATTATTATTATTATTATTATTATTATTATTATTTTAATTTTCCATCCAGTCATAAAACTTTCCCCAAATTGGAACTTTGAAGAAGGCGAAGCCTTGGACTCTGATTTATTTCTGCTGTTTGGAACGCTGACATTAACTCGAATCTACTCTAAATGCTGATCCAGCTACCTGGATCGTGGGGTGCTGTCCAGGGTCCTGAGCCCATCACCAACCCGGCACCAGGTGGTGTAGAACTGGGGAAAATTGAGCAGACAAAGAGAAAAAAAGCAGAGACTACACAGGCTTTACATAATTCATTTCGTGATACTTCCTGTCTGACCCGCCATTATGAAGATCCATAGATTTCCCCAGGTGAAAATGATTGCCCGTTCTTTAAACCATCACAAATATCCTCTATTTTTTTTTTAAGCATCAGGTTTCCATCCTTCGTTGGATTTTATTTTAAAAAGCAGAGCGTTTCCCTTTCACTGCTTCTGTGACTCCTTCAAGCAGGGTTTGAACAATTGAACAGAGGTCACCAAGGTCAACGCACTGGGTTTAGATTTCCTGGCTGTCAGAAATAGAAATAAATGTTACCTATTGCAGCCCTGAGGCTATCCAGGATGAAAACAATTCATCCTAGGAAAAATCGCTGCTTTTGGTGGAGGGGTGCGTATAAAGTATACGAAATATTGATGCTCCGTTTTTTCTTCTCTTCCCATGCATCACCATCTTGTTTTCGCTTCTTATTTTTTTGCAATTTGGGGTGGGTGGGTGTTCTGTCGGGCTCTCTGGTACACTCCTCCCAAAAATTCAGAGGTACAAATTTCAGACACACACACACGTTTGAAAATTCAAAACAATGTTCTTTATAATGAAAATTCACTGAAACCAAGCCCTCTTTTGGTATAGCAAAGAGCACTGGTCTCCAAACAAACTGGTAATTTGTACAAGTCCCTTATCAGTTCTGTGATACTTAGCTTGCAGCTGTGAGGCAATTCACAGTCCTTCTTCTTTCACAAAGTGAAACACACTTTGCTCTGGTTTAGTTTCAAAGCGGGGGAAAATCAGCACACAAAAGGTCAAAGTCAGTAAAGCAGTCACGAAACACAAGGATCAGATAATCCTCCACAATGGCCAAACCCACCGGCTGCTCTTTATAGCAGCCTCACTAATTACCACAGCCCCACCCAACCACAGGTGGCCTCATTTTCTTTGATAATAATCTCTCAGTTGTTGCTGCCTATGCATCGCTCTCCGCATGCATGGCTGTATCATTAACTCTTGTTCTGAATCCAAGGAGGAGCTAGATAATTGATCTTCTTCTGAGCTGTCTGCCACACTCTCCTCCTCCCTGTCACTCATGTCTTCTTGGTCAGAGGAGCCTTCATCAGCAGTTCCACCGAGGGCAAAACAGGCCTGCAGCATGTGGATGTCTCCCCCACATCCACAGTCCTTGGGGCAGAAGCTGGGCCACAGCTAACCACAACAGGGGGGTTGCCACGAGACATCAGAGGAAGTTAAGTTAGAACGCACCCCTGATAGGGAAGGCAGGGCAAGAAACAAAGGTTGGAAACCAAAGAGAGAAGCAACCTGGAATTAAGAGGAAACTTCCTAACCGCGAAAGCAATTAACCAGTGGAACAACTTGCCACCAGAAATCATGGGCGCTCCATCACTGGAAGTCATTCAAACTTCTGCGAAATCAAACTGTCCACTTAGGAAGCGACACTGATTGACAGTCAATTTCACAGGCTGTTGTGCACATTCAAAGTGCAGAACAAAGTGTTCAATGAGAATATTTCATTCATTCCGATCTAGGAGGTGTTGTTTGAGTGTTCCATTTATTTTATTTTTTTTCAGCAGTATATTTGGAAGCTGTAGTGCTGGAATAGGCAAAGTTGGCTCTTCTAGGACTTGTGGACTTCAACTCCCAGAATTCCTGAGCCACTCATGCTAGCTCAGGAATTCTGGGAGTTGAAGTCCACATGTCCTAGAAGAGCCAACTTTGTCTGCCTCTACTGTAGTGTATGTCTGATATGTAGACTCATATCTCCTGGATATTTGCTGGAATCCCACATTTTCCTAGATTAGATTAGATTAGATTAGATTAGATTAGATTAGATTAGATTAGATTAGATTAGATTAGATTAGATTAGATTAGATTAGATTAGATTAGATTAGATTAGATTTATTGGATTTATATGCCGCCTCTCTCCGCAGACTCGGGGCGGCTCACAACAATGGTGAAGAACAGTACATAGTAACAAATCTAATATTTAAAAATCTAAATTACAGTTTTAGATTAAAAAGTCCAAAAAAGAAACCCCAATATATAAAGAAGAACACACAATCGAATCATACGCAAAAACTACATGGGCAAGGGGGAGAGGTGGGTTTTAAGAAGTTTCCGAAAGGCAAGGAGGGTGGGGGCAATCCTAATCTCTGGGGGGAGCTGGTTCCAGAGGGTCGGAGCCACCACAGAGAAGGCTCTTCCCCTGGGTCCCGCCAGACGACATTGTTTAGTCGACGGGACCCGGAGAAGGCCAATTCTGTGGGACCTAACCGGTCACTGGGATTTGTGCGGCAGAAGGCGGTCTCGCAGATGTCCTGGTCCGATGCCATGAAAGGCTTTATAGGTCATAACCAACACTTTGAATTGTGACCAGAAACTGATCATTCTGATTATTGATTATTTAAGGATCGTTTTGCATACTCCTTAACATGATCTGCTTCCTAGTGTTATCTGGCTGTTTGGGACTTAAAATCGCTCCGGCCCTGTTTTTGCCTCTATAGTGGTTTCCATTTTTCTCCATCAAGGTCATTTCCCCAATCTTCTAGAAGCACGCTGCTTTCTTCCCTCGTTCATCCCTCATCTTTCCAGATGCAAGCAAAAAAAAAGATTTACTGCACATAAGCGAAAGGGAAGGGTTGAAGAAGCTATTACGGGAGCCTGCGATTGCTTGATAGATATTGTGCTTAAAGAGCCGCAGATTCTGATGTAATTGCACTTATGGGTTTTATGCGATAAGAAGATTAAGGAGCTCTTTCCATTGGAGGTGGTAGACATGTTGTGCATGGGCAATAAAGGTTCGAATTGAATTGCATTGAATTTTTTTCCCCTGATTGAATTTGCATTTCTTCTCCTTGATGAAAATAATTGGAGGCAGTAATCGTACATCGCTTAAAACAGTGTTTCCCAACCTTGGCAGCTTGAAGATATTTGGACTTCAACTCCCAGAATTCCCCAGCCAGCAAATGCTGGCTGGGGAATTCTGGGAGTTGAAGTCCAGATATCTCCAAGTTGCCAAGGTTGGGAAACACTTGCTTAAAACATTTCAATGCAGCTACCTGTGAATCAGAGTAAACTTCCCTTGCTGAGGACAGTTTACATCTAAAAATGTTTTTGAACTGCATTCCTGCCTGTTTTGTTCCTTGGAATATCTGCCCAGTTCTAGATTTGCAGACAGATTGGATTGATTGATTGATTGATTGATTGATTGATTGATTGATTTAGTTGTTTAGTTATTTAGTTATTTAGTTATTTAGTTATTTAGTTATTTAGTTATTTAGTTATTTAGTTATTTAGTTATTTAGTCATTTAGTCATTTAGTTATTTAGTTATTTAGTTATTTAGTTATTTAGTTATTTATCAGGTTTGTATGCCGTCCCTCTCCGCAGACTCGGGGCGGCTCACAGCAATAATAATACAATGTAAACAAATCTAATATTTAAGTTAATTTTAAAAACCCAATTTAAGAAACCAATCATACATACTGACATACCATGCATACATTTTATAAGCCTAGGGGGAAGGGAAAGTCTCAATTCCCCCATGCCTGACGACAGAGGTGGGTTTTAAGGAGCTTACGAAAGGTATGGAGGGCGGGGGCAACTCTGATATCTGGGGGGAGTTGGTTCCAAAGGGTCAGGGCCGCCACAGAGAAGGCTCTTCCCCTGGGTCCCGCCAAACGACATTGTTTAGTTGATGGGACCCGGAGAAGGCCGACTCTATGGGACCTAACTGGATATTTTCCTGAGAGAAGGGCCAGGCAGGAGCAGTTAACAACTGCCTTGTTTGACGATGATGTTATTCATTCAGCCTTGTATTGTTGTATATAAAGCACCACAAACAAAGAGTACAATCACCATGTGCTTTACTGCCCAACTAGAAAAAGAATAAGAATATAAGAATAGAATTTTATTGGCCAAGTGTGATTGGACACACAAGGAATTTATCTTGGTGCATATGCTCTCAGCGTATATAAAAGAAAAAGAGACATTTAACTATTAACTTTAACAAGAAACAGGGAACTATACTGTGAGAGGGACCTTGGAGTCCTAGTGGACAACCATTTAAATAGGAGCCAGCCGTGTGCAGCAGCTGCCAAAAAAGCCAACACAGTTCTAGGCTGCATCAACAGAGGGATAGAATCAAGGTCACGTGAAGTGTTAATACCACTTTATAAGGCCTTGGTAAGGCCACACTTGGAATATGGCATCCAGTTTTAGTCACCACGATGTAAAAAGAGATGTTGAGACGCTAGGAAGAATGCAGAGAAAAGAGACAAGGATGATTAGGGGGCTGGAGGCTAAAACCTATGAAGAACGATTGCAAGAACTGGGCATGGCTAGTTTAATGAAAGGAAGGACCAGTGAAGGCATGATAGCAGCCTTCCAATATTTGAGGGGTTACCCCAAAGAAGAGGGAGTCAAGCTATTCTCCAAAGCATAGAAACATAGAAACATAGAAGACTGACGGCAGAAAAAGACCTCATGGTCCATCTAGTCTGCCCTTATACTATTTCCTGTATTTTATCTTACAATGGATATATGTTTATCCCAGGCATGTTTAAATTCAGTTACTGTGGATTTACCAACCACGTCTGCTGGAAGTTTGTTCCAAGGGTCTACTACTCTTTCAGTGAAATAATATTTTCTCACGTTGCTTTTGATCTTTCCCCAACTAACTTCAGATTGTGTCCCCTTGTTCTTGTGTTCACTTTCCTATTAAAAACACTTCCCTCCTGAACCTTATTTAACCCTTTAACATATTTAAATGTTTCGATCATGTTCCCCCTTTTCCTTCTGTCCTCCAGACTATACAGATGGAGTTCATGAAGTCTTCCCTGATATGTTTTATGCTTAAGACCTTCCACCATTCTTGTAGCCCGTCTTTGGACCCGTTCAATTTTGTAAATATCTTTTTGTAGCTGAGGTCTCCAGAACTGAACACAGTATTCCAAATGTGGTCTCACCAGCGCTCTATATAAGGGGATCACAATCTCCCTCTTCCTGCTTGTTATACCTCTAGCTATGCAGCCAAGCATCCTACTTGCTTTTCCTACTGCCCGACCACACTGCTCACCCATTTTGAGACTGTCAGAAATCACGACCCCTAAATCCTTCTCTTCTGAAGTTTTTGCTAACACAGAACTGCCAATGCAATTCTCAGATTGAGGATTCCTTTTCCCCAAGTGCATTATTTTACATTTGGAAACATTAAACTGCAGTTCCCATTGCTTTGACCATTTATCTAGTAAAGCTAAATCATTTACCATATTACAGACCCCTCCAGGAATATCAACCCTATTGCACACTTTAGAGTCATCGGCAAAAAGCACCTGAGGGTAGGACAAGAGGCAATGGGTGGAAACTAAACAAGGAGAGAAGCAACTTAGAACTAAGGAGGAATTTCCTGACAGTTAGAACAATAATCAGTGGAACAACCTGCCTTCAGAAGTTGTGAATGCCCCAACACTGGAAGTTTTTAAGCAGATGTTGGATAACCATCTGTCTGAAGTAGTGTAGGGTTTCCTGCCTAAGCAGGGGGTTGGACTAGAAGACCTCCAAGGTCCCTTCCAACTCTGTTATTCAACAACTATGTTGTTGTTATTAGCCAAATTGTCAGCCTCTTCTAAGGAGGAAAAAGGTGCATCTTATACTCTGAAAAATACGGTAATTCGAGACAACTGTGCTTTATTAAGCCATCCATGGTTACGCCCACTAGTGGTAGATGGCCTGCATGGATGACTGACTCAGCAATTTCTTTTCCGAGGTTTTCAATTCAATTTTGTGTGCCAAGCGTCCCTGACACAGGACAGCTGGGCCTGTCACGCACTGGTTATTTTTAGATAATGCCAAAGACACTGGAAAGTTTCCAATTCCCCTTGTCTTTTCTTTCCCTGTCCCTAGAATAATAATATTTAAAAAAGGGGGGGGAAAGGAAGGAAGAAAAATCTGGAAAGTGAGCATTACTATAGAGAGATGGTAGGGGAAGGGGGAAAAGATCCTCTCCATTTTTATCCCGTTCCTGTCCTGGTTTTATTCCCTGATGTAGCTGCAGAAGGAAGAGGGGTGCACAAAAACCAGAATAATAATAATAGAGTTGACGTTCCTAGAATAGCTTCGGCTTCACAGGGCCACTCTAGGACGTTGTGTCCGCGGTGATCCCTACTCTGTCATTTAGAGTGCTGCTGACGGCAGGAAGGAGTTTTATTTATGTTATTTTATTTCCCACCAAGATGGAATGGAATGGAATGGAACGGAATAGAATGGGATAGGATTGAATAGAATAGAATAGAATAGAATGGAATAGAATGGAATGGAATAGAATAGAATAGAATAGAATAGAATAGTGATGGCGTTTGGGGGGAAACTGTTTTTGTGTCTAGATATTTTTGATGTTAGGTGACCATTTAAGGTCTCGTGACATGATAGAACCTAGAAACTTGAAGTGTGATACTGTGTTGTCTAGTATTGTGACAGATTGTAGAATGGGAGGGATTCTCCTCCTTTCTTTCTTCCTTTTCCTTTCTCCCTCCCTGCTTCCCTCCCTCTCTTCTCTCTTCTTCCTTCCTTCCTTCCTTCCTTTTTTCTCTCCTATTTTTCCTTCCTCCTTCCCTGCTTCCGTCTCTCCCTCTGTTCTCCCTTACTTTTCCTTCCTTCCTTCCTTCCTGATCCTTCCCTACTTCCTTTGTTTTCCTTCCTTCATTCCCTCCCTCCCTGCTTCCCTCCATCCCTTCTCTCTTCCTTCCTTCCTTCCTTCCTTCCTATTCCTTCCTTCCTTCCTCCTTCCCTCCCTTCCTTCCTTTTCCATCCTTCTTTCCTTTTCTTTCCTGCATCCCTCCCTCCCTGCTTCCCTCCTCCCTCCTTGCTTCTTTCCTTCCTTCCTTCCTTTTTTCCTTCTTTCCTTCCTTCCCTCCGATGTGTGTTTCCTTAGTGCCGTGCTGAAGGGCTTCCTGGCTTCCGATATTGGGCCCAGGAACACCGAGGTCGATTGAGGTTAAATCCAATCAAAACAGCACAAGGTGTAATTAACCCCCAGGAAAACTTTTGCTCTTGATTTTTCTTGTCCTTGTCCTTTCTGATTTCCGAGAGCCTCCCTTAGAAAATCAGAAAAGAAAAGAGGCTTGGAATAGAATGATAAAGACAGAAGGGACCTTGGAGGTCCTCTAGTCCACCCCACTGTTCAAGCATGAGACACCCTAGCGTTTCAGACAAGGGGCCGTCCTGGAACTGGATCCCATTTCCAGGCCTTTATATCTCAGGCAAACTGATTGCAATTCGAGTCCTTTCCTCCGCTGCTTTGTTCCCGAAGGAACCTCATTCCAGCGAAAAGATTAGCTTAGACGTGTCATCGTGTTTTGTCTGTGAGTGCGTCTTTCTCACTCGTGTCTGGTCACACAATTAAAACTATCGGGACCTTGTAAGCTACAATTGCCTCTCATTGTGCGTCCGTGTGTTTAATTCCCTCCTCTGCTGCTGCTGCCTCCTCCTCTTTTTCTCCTTCTCTTTATCCCTCCTCTTCTTCTCCTTCCTTCTCCTTCTCCTCCTATTCTTCTTCTCATTCTCCCTCCTCCTCTTTTTCTCCCTCCTCTTTCTCCTCTTCTCCTCCTCTATTTCTTCTTCTTCTTCTCTTTCTCCCTCCTCCTCCTCTTCTTCTTTTTCTCCATCCTCTTTCTCGCCCCTATTTTTATCCTTCTCTTTCTCCCTCCTTTCTCCTCCTCTTCTTCTCTTTCTCCCTCCTCCTCCTCCTCCTCCACTTCTCCTCTCTTCTCTATCTCCCTCCTCTTCCTCTTCCTCTCCTTCTCTCTTCTCCTCCTCTTCCTCTTCTTCTCTTTCTCCCTCCTCCTCCTCCTCTTCTTCTTTTTCTCCATCCTCTTTCTCTCTCCTCTTTTTCTCCTTCTCTTTCTCCCTCCTTTCTCCTCCTCTTCTTCTCTTTCTCCCTCCTCCTCCTCCTCCTCCTCCTCCACTTCTCCTCTCTTCTCTATCTCCCTCCTCTTCCTCTCCTTCTCTCTTCTCCTCCTCTTCCTCTTCTCTTTCTCCCTCCTCCTCCTCCTCTTTTTCTCTCTTCTCCATCTCCCTCCTATTCCTCTTCTTCTCTTTCTCCCTTCTCCTCCTCCTTTCTCCAGTAGGAACCAAGTTACATAGACCATGTTCCTCTCAGACCTAGCCTTGATTGGGAGTTATTATTATAACATTTCTTAGCTTCTGACAAAGTCCCCAAGGGAATGACTACTTACCGACATCTCATTACAAGCCACCAATGTACGTAGAGGGTAAAGGAAATTAACTCCAACCTTCCTCTCCCCCTCCCTCCGTTCCTCCACAATGATTAGGTGCTATAATTAAGAAAACACGGCATCTGATTTCTAATCTTTCTCTCTATTTAAATTTAATTGATTTCTCTCTGACTGAATCATCTTCCGCCCAGCTTAGACTGAGATGGGAATAAGCCCCTCGCGCAATACAAGGGCTTTTTTCCTTCACTCAGAGAAAAGAGGGGGGTCCAAACGTGTCCATTTTCAGACCTGTGGACTTCAACTCCCAGAATTCCCCAGCCAGATGTGGACACTTCCGATTTGGACCCACATTCATTCATTCATTCATTCATTCATTCATTTATTGGATTTGTATGCCGCCCCTCTCCGCAGACTCGGGGTGGCTAACAGCAATAATAAGACAGCATATAATAATAATCCAATACTAAAAACAGTTAAAAACCCATTATATAAAAACCAAACAGACATACAGACATACCATGCATAAAATTGTAAAGGCCTAGGGGGAAAGAGTATCTCAGTTCCCCCATGCCTGGCGGCAGAGGTGGGTTTTAAGTAGCTTATGAAAGGCAAGGAGGGAGGGGGCAATTCTAATCTCTGGGGGGAGTTGGTTCCAGAGGGCCGGGGCCGCCACAGAGAAGGCTCTTCCCCTGGGTCCCGCCAAGCGACATTGTTTAGTTGACGGGACCCGGAGAAGACCCACTTTGTGGGACCTAACTGGTCGCTGGGATTCGTGCAGCAGAAGGCGGTCCCTGAGATAATCTGGTCCGATGCCATGAAGGACTTTATAGGTCATAACCAACACTTTGAATTGTGACCGGAAACTGATCGGCAACCAATGTAGACTGCGGAGTGTTGGTGTAACACGGGGCATATTTGGGATTGCTCTCGCAGCTGCATTCTGCACGATCTGAAGTTTCCAAACACTTTTCAAAGGTAGCCCCATGTAGAGAGCATTACAGTAGTCGAGCCTCGAGGCACAGGAGCCTTCTCCACTAATGGTTAGCGCTTGCTTAGTGTTAGACGAAGGTCAATGGAATTCAAGGGAGGTTGGAGTAGGTTTGTTGATGGCTATGTAGGGATTCTTGGCTAATTCCTCTTTTAACTGTGTCCTCTTCTCTTACACTGTTGTGGTTGGCTCTGGCCCAGCTCCTGCCCCAGGGAATGTGGAGCTGGATGCAGGGGAAACCTCAGCATGTCACAGGCCTGTGTTATTGCCGACAGAGTCAGTTCAGAGTTGAGTTTCCTCGGACGAAGAAGAAGGTGGGAGTGACTTGGCAGAGGGGGGCTTGGCACACAGCCCAGGCAGTCAATCTCCCTTATCTTCCATTGATTCGGATGAAGAAGTCTTGGACCCATGCAAGCGCAGAATTATGCGAAGAAGAGACCAAGTAAGGACATATTACAGGAGATAAGAGAGGCCACCTGTGTTTGGGTGGGGCTCCATTAATTAGGGCTGCTGCTATAAATAGCAGCATGTGGGTTTGGCCCTTGTGGAAGAGTATCTGATCGCATTTCTTCAGGAATCATGCCTTGACTTTGTTTGTTGATTTTTCACGCCTTTGAAACCAAAGCAGAGCAACGTGTGTGTGTTCACAGCTGCTAGCTAAGTACTTAATGACTGCTTAAGGGAAATTGTACAGACTACCCGGTTGTTTTGGGACGAGTGCTCTTTGCAATACAAAAAGAGTGCTTAGTTTATTTTGAATTTTGGGATAAAGAACATTGTTTTGAATTTTCAAACGTGTGTGTGTGTGTGTCTGAAATTTGTACCCTTGAATTTTCAGGAGGCTCCTACCACAGAGCCCGGCAGAACATACACATTCAGTTCAGTTTATTGATTAGCCCTTGGGCCATCTCAAACTGCAGAGTTCCAGATACCAACAATTACTAAAATCATTTCAATTTAATTTAAAATGAAATTGAAATATAATATGCAACAAAAACAAAATGCACAGGTATACTATATGCGACACAGTAGCAACTGTGAGAGAGATCTTGGAGTCCTAGTGGACAACCATTTAAACCTGAGCCAGCCGTGGGCAGCAACTGCCAGAAAAGCCAACACAGTTTATTTATTTATTAATAATAATTAAAAATTAAAAATGAGCCAGCAGTGTGCAGCAGCTGCCAAAAAAGCCAACACAGCTTGTTTATTTATTTATTATATGAATGAATAAATAAATTTAAATATGAGCCAGATGTGTGCAGCAGCTGCCAAAAAAGCCAACACAGTTCTAGGCTGCATTAACAGAGGGATAGAATCAAGATCACGTGAAGTGTTAATACCACTTGGAGGTAAGGCCACACTTGGAATCCTGCATTCAGTTTTGGTCACCACGATGCAAAAAGGATGTTGAGATTCTAGAAAAAGTGCAGAGAAGAGCGACAAAGATGATTGGGGGACTGGAGGCTAAAACATAGGAAGAACAGTTTCAGGAACTGGGCATGGCTAGTTAGAAACACAGAAACATAGAAGTCTGGCGGCAGAAAATGACCTCATGGTCCATCTAGTCTGCCCTGATACTATTTTCTGTATTTTATCTTAGGATGGATATATGTTTATCCCAGGCATGTTTAAATTCAGTGACTGTGGATTTATCTACCACGTCTGCTGGAAGTTTGTTCCAAGGATCTACTACTCTTTCAGTAAAATAATATTTTCTCATGTTACTTTTGATCTTTCCCCAAGTGCATTATTTTACAGTTGGAAACATTAAACTGCAGTTTCCATTGCTTTGGCCATTTATCTAGTAAAGCTAAATCATTTACCATATTATAGACGCCTCCAGGTTAATGAAAAGAAGGACCAGGGGAGACATGAGAGCAGTCTTCTGGTATCTCAGGGGTTGCCACAAAGAAGAAGGAGTCAGCCTATTCTCCAAAGCCTCTGAGGATAGAACAAGAAGCAATGGGTGGAAACTAAACAAGGAGAGAAGCAACTTAGAACTAAGGAGAAATTTCCTGACAGTAAGAATGGTTGATCAGTGGAACAGCTTGCTTCCAGAAGTTGTGAATGCTCCAACACTGGAAGTTTTTAAGCAGATGTTGGATAACCATCCAACATCTGCTTAAGTAGTGTAGGGTTTCCTGCCTAAACAGGGGGCTGGACTAGGAAACCTTCAAGGTCCCTTCCAACTCTGTTGTTGTTGTTGTTGTTGTTGTTGTTGTTGTTACGATGAAAAATGAAAGTATACACATTCTTAATTATTTTGCAAAAGACAAGATTGACTCCAAATGGCGAAATCTTCCAGAGATTCTTAAAATAGGTTCTGTCATCGTACCTGGGGACTCCCAGTGCAAATGTCTAGACTTCCACACAATTGCACCATGTGTCAGCTCAGAATTCATGCTAGCCCATTTTGGGTGATAATAGTTTTCAGCTCTTTTAATTGCATTTTAATGGTTTTGTTTTTAATTGTGTTCATGGTTTGGCTTTTGTTATTTCAACTGTGTGCATCGCCCTGAATCACTAGCATGAAGTGGGGCAGCTACATAAATTTAATAAAGGGAGGGGGATTAAAGTACAGTGGTACCTCTACTTATGAACTTAATTCGTTCCGTGACCAGGTTCTTAAGTAGAAAAGTTTGTAAGAAGAGGCAATTTTCCATAGGAATCAATGTAAAAGCACATAATGCATGCGATTGGGGAAACCACAGGGAGGGTGGAGGCCCTGTTTTCTCCCAGGAGATTCCTAGAGAGGCCCCAAGGAGGCTTCTCCCCACATTTTCGCCCCTGTTTCCTTCCAGGAGATTCCTAGAGAGGCCCCACAGAGGCTTCTCCCCGCCTACTTCGGCCCTGTTTCCTCCCAGGAGATTCCTAGAGAGGCCTCAAGGAGGCTTATTCCCACCTTTTCCGGCCCTCTTTCCTCCCAGGAGATTCCTAGAGGCCCCACGGAGGCTTATCCCCGCCTTTTCCGGCCCTCTTTCCTCCCAGGAGATTCCTAGAGAGGCCCCAAGGAAGCTTATCCCCGCCTTTTCCGGGCCTGTTTCCTCCCAGGAGATTCCTAGAGGCCCCACGGAGGCTTCTCCCCGCCTTTTCCGGTTACAGTTTCGGAGGCTCGGGTTTGTAAGTGGAAAATGGTTCTTGAGATGGTTCTTATCTAGAAAAGTTTGTAAGTAGAGGCGTTTGTAGGTAGAGGTACCACTATATTGCTACAAAATAGCACGATTCCGAACTCAGCAACCTTTAAACCCTTCTCAAACTCTGGGGAGAAATCAACATGCTCTGTTTTCGCCAAACACGCATAAATGGAAGACAAAATTAAGCCATTTTGACCACAGAATATCAAACACTACTGAAGGTTAGCCTGTTGCAGAAAATAATCTGCAATAGTTGCTGTAATGAAATGTAACCACAATAATTGTAAATATTGCAGGTAGAAACTATCATTATTTCTGTAACAGTATAACAATATGGGTGTTAATAATGTGTATTAATAATAATAAATAATTAATAATATACCGTAACGAATTGCCATAATAAGCATCTTTCATGGTTATAGAGGCAGAAATTATTTCTATAGTAATGTAATAACATGCTTATTAATAATATGTAAATAAATATTAATAATTAATAGTGTCCCATAATCATATGCTGTAAAAAGCCTATGCAAACATTACAATTTATGGCAAATATTACAGATGGCAAATACCGCAAAGGAAAAATGCAATATTTCTCTCATCTGTAAATATATCTGTCATCTGTAATATATCTGTCAGTTGATCGTCAGACAGATAATAGTTCTGAATACAGAAGAACAATTTGTAGTAGCAATAGCAGTAGCATTTAGACTTATATACTGCTTCATAGTGCTTTTACAGCCCTCTCTAAGTGGTTTACAAAGTCAGCCTCTTGTCCCAACAATCCAGGTCCTCATTTTGGCTGCCCATTATTGGTTACATCCAACAATTGAGTTTGATCGAACCATTGCAGGTTGCGAACTCCTTGTAGTTAAAACTGTCCCCTGTGAACATCGATAGCGATTGTAGATATAGATCTGATTGCAGAATATAGATTGCAAGGCTTGGTTTGAAATGCCTTCCCCGAATGCCATTTTAAACATATGCTTCAAGTTATAATAAATCTGTGAAGATAGCAAAGTGTTTTGCCTAACTGCCAATTAGGTATTTCCGACGGCAGGAATCGTGGTAAATCACCCAGGGATTCTAGGCACGGTTTCCAAGACAGCATTTGGATATGTTTTTAAAATTAAAATTAGAGGAAGAAGGAAAAGAAATAAAGTCTAACCATTTTGGCACTAGTTTGAAAACGTTCTAACCGTGATTGTCTGGTTTCCATTGCTTGCACCTCACAATTATAGTATAGAAACATAGAAACATAGAAGTCTGACGGCAGAAAAAGGCCTCATGGTCCATCTAGTCTGCCCTTATACTATTTTCTGTATTTTATCTTAGGATGGATATATGTTTATCCCAGGCATGTTTAAATTCAGTGACTGGATTTATCTACCACGTCTGCTGGAAGTTTGTTCCAAGCATCTACTACTCTTTCAGTAAAATAATATTTTCTCATGTTGCTTTTGATCTTTCCCCCAACTAACTTCAGATTGTGTCCCCTTGTTCTTGTGTTCATAAAGGGGGGGGGTGTTAAAGTACAGTGGTGCCTCCACTTACGAACTTAATTTGTTCCTTGACCAGGTTCTTAAGTAGAAAAGTTTGTAAGAAGAGGCAATTTTTTGAGCATCACCTACAACATCTGAATTTAAACATGCCTGGGATAAACATAGATCCAGCCTAAGATAAAATACAGGAAATAGTATAAGAGCAGACTAGATGGACCAGGAGGTCTTTTTCTGCCGTCAATCTTCCCTGTTTCTAAGGTCTAGTTGGGCTACGTTCCTCTAATAGGAGAGGTGAGCCAAGAGAAATTTTGTAGAAAAGAGAAACTACGTCCATTAGGGAGAATGAATTAAGGAGAACAGAGTAGCGTTGATCGCACCATTTGGCCAGGGCAGCTGATGCTATACTCTGCTGTCTGCTTAATATTACAGGATTTAATAAACCGGCAAATTCTACAGGTTTTTTGGGCTTGGCCTTAGGAGAAAGCAACCTGTTTTCCAAATTAACCTGTCTATCATTGTTAACCTGATCCTACGCAGCTTCTGCTCAGGCAATCTCACACTACTCACAAGAGCCTACAAAACTTTTGCCAGACCCATCCTAGACTACTGCTCATCTGTCTGGAAGCCATACCACATCTCAGACATCAACACCCTTGAAAATGTCCAAAGATATTTCACCAGAAGAGCCCTTCACTCCTCCACTCGAAACAGAATATCCTACGAAAATAGACTAACAATCCTGGGCCTAGAAAGCCTAGAACTACGGCGCCTAAAACACAATTTGAATATTGCCCACGAGATCATATGCTGCAACGTCCTACCGGTCAATGACTACTTCAGCTTCAACCGCAACAACACAAGAGCACGCAACAGATTCAAACTTAATACGAACCACTCCAAACTTGACTGTAAAAAACATGACTTTAACAATCGAGTTGTCGAAGCGTGGAACTCATTACCGGGCTCAATTGTGTCAACCCCTAACCCCCAACATTTCTCCCTTAGACTCTCCACGATTGACCTCTCCAGGTTCCTAAGAGGCCAGTAAGGGGCGTACATAAGTGCACTGGTGTGCCTTTCGTCCCCTGTCCAATTGTCTTTCCTTTCTCTCACTTATCATATATATTTTCTTTCTTTCATATATCCTCTCCTCTAAGCTCACTTTTACCCTTATATAGATATTACTACATGTCTATTTTCCTTCCTATGTATTTGTGTATTGGACAAATGAATAAATAAAAAAAATAAATTGCATCATTGGCTGTTTGCAGTTCCTGCCTTTGGATGGGATGAGAGATGTTGGGGTGGGGTGGGAGATTTAAGGCAAATCAAATCCGGCTTTGAGGGTTTTTTTTAAGCTGCTTCATCTCTTGCAAACAGATTGCAGGGGGATTTTTTTAATAACAACCTGGTAAAGTAAAAAATGGCAAAATCCAGGTTAGAAATCTGGCTGATTGTGCGACCAACCATAATAAGAATTAAGTGAAAAAATGTGCCAGACTCAGACTAAATATCATGGAACGACTAATGTGGAATACGACAAACTTGAAACTGACTGTTCAAAGTTGCGAAGGACTAAGAAGACCTTCAAGGCCCCTTCCTCCAGCTCAAGGTTAAAAGTGGGTCCTCTGAAGGAGATAAAAAACAACAACACCCACAGCCTGTTGACTCACATTTATTTATTTTGTGAAATCTCCTTGAAAGATTGTTGGGAGACTGGGAATGTTAGACTTAAACAACAAACAGATCAGATAGGGATTTGTAAAGAGGTTTATCGCATAAACGGCAGCTCAGGCCAGACAGCTTCAAGAGAATGAGGCAGAGAGAGAGACAGAGTGAAACAGATGGGGAAACAGGGAGAAAGAGGGATAGAGACAGACCGAGAGACAGAAAAACAGAGACAGAGAAACAGACAGACAAAGACAAGGCGATAGACAGAGTGAAAGAGATACAGAGAGAAACAGACAGAGACAGACAGAGCGAGAGAGACAGATCGAGACACGGTGAGAAAAACAGATAAAGAAACAGACACAGAGAAACATAGAAACATAGAAGACTGACGGCAGAAAAAGACCTCCTGGTCCATCTAGTCTGCCCTTATACTATTTTCTGTATTTTATCTTAGGATGGATATAT
Source organism: Erythrolamprus reginae (assembly GCF_031021105.1). NCBI lineage: Eukaryota > Metazoa > Chordata > Lepidosauria > Squamata > Dipsadidae > Erythrolamprus > Erythrolamprus reginae. The sequence goes on from NC_091959.1 coordinate 45,186,406, forward strand.
GTTTATCCCAGGCATGTTTACATTCAGTTACTGTGGATTTATCTACCACGTCTGCTGGAAGTTTGTTCCAAGGATCTACTACTCTTTCAGTAAAATAATATTTTCTCATGTTGCTTTTGATCTTTCCCCCAACTAACTTCAGATTGTGTCCCCTTGTTCTTGTGTTCACTTTCCTATTAAAAACACTTCCCTCCTGGACCTTATATAACCCTTTAACATATTTAAATGTTTTGATCATGTCCCCCCCTTTCCTTCTCTCCTCCAGACTATACAGATTGAGTTCATGAAGTCTTTCCTGATACGTTTTGTGCTTAAGACCTTCCACCATTCTTGTAGCCCATCTTTGGACCTGTTCAATTTTGTCAATATCTTTTTGTAGGTGAGGTCTCCAGAACTGAACACAGTATTCCAAATGGGGTCTCATCACCACTCTATATAGCAGGATCATAATCTCCCTCTTCCTGCTTGTGATACCTGTAGCTATGCAGCCAAGCATCCTACTTGCTTTCCCTACCGCCTGACAGAGAGATAGACAGGGGCAGAGAGAGACAGAGAGAGAAACAGAGACAGAGAAAGAGAGAGACACACAGAGAGTGAAAGAGATACAGAGAGAAACAGACAGAGACAGAGAGAGAAAGAGTGAGAGACAAATGGCGACACAGTGAGAAAGAGAGAGAGATAAAGAAACAGACACAGATAAACAGGCAGACAGAGACAGAGATAGAGAGAAAGAGAGAGAGGCAGAAACAGACAGAAAGAGAGACAAAGACAAAGACAGAGAGAGTCACATAAAGAGAGAGAGAGACCAAGACGGAGAAACAGAGAGAGAGAGAGAGAGAGAGAAACACAGAGAGAGAGAGAGACAGACAGACAGACAGACAGACAGACAGACAGACAGACAGACAGACAGACAGACAGACAGAGATTATTCAGAGCAACTTCCAAATCATAAATACACGAAAGCTAGATGTTCTTTCAATTTCCAGGCTCTTGTAATCGTCATACACCTGTAATTGACACGCCTGGTTGAAGTTTCTTGGAGTCTTGCTTCCTAAATTGAATCCTAAGGTACAATGTTCAATAAAGGTTGTGCCTGATCTATGCACACCATTTCACAAGCTGTCCCCGTAAGATGAATGTGTAACTTGTTGAGCTGCTCACTGGGATAGGAAGATCCAGAAAATTGGATTACCGGTAACTCAAGAACCTTCGGTTAAAGGTATCTGCAGGGTTTATGCTGCTGTGAGCGTATCTTGCAACTCAAAATGTAGACTGAGCTGTCATTATGGACATCCCCTACAAATATTCACATTTTTTTTGTCATTCAGCTTTCTAAAATTGACAGTTTGCTCATTACCTTCTGAGTTTTAGGGGCAATTTAAGGAACATTGAGCATTGAGTATTCTGAGCAGAGACAGGTTACAAGCGGTGTGCCACAAGGGTCTGTTCTGGGTCCTATTCTTTTTAATATGTTTGTGAGTGACATAGGGGAAGGTTTGGTAGGGAAGGTTTGCCTATTTGCCGATGACTCTAAAGTGTGCAATAGGGTTGATATTCCTGGAGGCGTCTGTAATATGGCAAATGATTTAGCTTTACTAGATAAATGGTCAAAGCAATGGAAACTGCAGTTTAATGTTTCCAAATATAAATAATGCACTTGGGGAAAAGGAATCCTCAATCTGAGTATTGCATTGGCAGTTCTGTGTTAGCAAAAACTTCAGAAGGGAAGGATTTAGGGGTAGTGATTTCTGACAGTCCCAAAATGGGTGAGCAGTGTGGTCGGGCAGTAGGAAAAGCAAGTAGAATGCTTGGCTGCATAGCTAGAGGTATAACAAGCAGGAAGAGGGAGATTGTGATCCCCTTATATAGAGCGCTGGTTAGACCACATTTGGAATACTGTGTTCAGTTCTGGAGACCTCACCTTCAAAAAGATATTGACAAAATTGAACGGGTCCAAAGACGGGCTACAAGAATGGTGGAAGGTCTTAAGCATAAAACATATCAGGAAAGACTTAATGAACTCAATCTGTATAGGCTGGAGGACAGAAGGAAAAAGGGGGACATGATCGAAACATTTCAATATGTCAAAGGGTTATATAAGGTCCAGGAGGGAAGTGTTTTTAATAGGAAAGTGAACACAAGAACAAGGGGACACAATCTGAAGTTAGTTGGGGGAAAGATCAAAAGTAACATGAGAAAATATTATTTTACTGAAAGCGTAGTAGATGCTTGGAAGAAACTCCCCGCAGACGTGGTTGGTAAATCCACAGTCACTGAATTTAAACATGCCTGGGATAAACATAGATCCATCCTAAGATAAAATACAAGAAATAGTATAAGGGCAGACTAGATGGATCATGAGGTCTTTTTCTGCCGTCAGTCTTCTATGTTTCTATGTAACATTGGCTAGGTTCTCAAATCGCTCAAGTCATAGTTTCTTGAATCCTGGTTTATTCGATAAATCATAATTTTCTGGGTCCACCCTATGTGCTAAGTCTCAAAGTGTGGTTTTTGAAATGGCAGTTGATGGATATGATATAAAAATAACCTTGAGAAACAGAAAGAAAGAGTTACAAACCAAGACAATTTTCAGATAAGTCCAAAGCAGAAATGTAATTTGTGAAATCATCTCAGATTTTATCCTCCCTTGTTCTCGCGCAGATGAAAGGAAGGAGGGGATAAATAAAGTTGTGTTCTTATACTTGCAAGATTATGTTACTCTAATCCTATCATAAAAGTAGCATCAGCTTTCATGAGTTTAGCCTGGTCTACCTTGAAGTGCTAACATGGATTGTGTTTGTACGACATGCAAATTTTTAAAATAAAACCAACCAGTGTTCGTATTATAGGTTTTTTTTTAAAAAAAGATTTCTTTAACGCAGTTTGTGCTACTGGAGCTAATTCATAGCTGGTCTTGGAATAAGGCAGGGCTAGGCTCTCTTACCATCTGTGAATTTTTATCCTTGCCTTGGGAGCAATTTTAATGGAAATAAATTATCTCCTCTCCACTCCAAGCTACCTTGATTTCAGCGCTATACGTTTTCATTGAACTGGAGGAGCTTGTAATCCTTTGGGTTGGTTCCTTTGATGGATTTTTTTTCCTTTCCTTCCTCCTTCTGCCCTTCTTCAACTCCTTCCTCCTTTCCTCATTCGCTCACTGCCTTCTATCCTCCCTCCCTTCTTTCCTTCCTTCCCTCCTTCTTTCTTTTTTTCTTTCTTAATTTCTTTCTTTCCTTCCCTTCCTTCCTTCTCCTCCTATCCTACTGTTATCCCCCTTCCTTCCTCCTTCCCTCCCTTCTTCTGCCCTTCTTCATTTCCTTCCTCCTTTCCTCACTCACTCACTCTCTCCATCCCTTTCTTTCTTCCTTCTTTTCTTCCCTCCTTTCTTTTCTTTCTTCCTTTCTTAATTTCTCCCTTCCTTCCTTTCCTTCCTTCTTCCCTACTTTCCATCCATCCCTATACCACTGTTATCCCCCTTCCTTCCTTCCTTCCTTCCTCCATCCCTCCCTCCTTCTGCATCTTCTTCCTATTTTCCTCATTCATTCACTCATTCACTCTTTCCCTCCCTTCCTACTTTCCTTCCCTCCTTTCCTTTCTTTCTTCCTTTCTTAATTTCTTTCCTTCTTCCTTTCTTCCTTTCCTTTCTTCTTCCCTTCTTTCCATCCCTCCCTATACCACTATTATCCCCCTTCCTTCCTTCCTTCCTTCCTTCCTTCCTTCCTTCCTTCTTCATTTCCTTCCTCCTTTCCTCATTCATTCACTAACTCTCTCCTTTCCTTCCTTCATTCTTTCCTTCCCTCCTTTCCTTTCTTTCTTAATTTCTTTCCTTCTTCCCTTCCTTCCTTCTTCCCTTCTTTCCGTCCCTCCCTATTCCACTGTTATCCCCCTTCCTTCCTCCCTCCCACCCTCCTTTCCTCCATCATCTTCTTTCTCCCTCCCTCTCTCCCTCTTTTATCTCTTCTTCCTCTCTCTTTTAAAAACATATATATTTATTAAATTTTGGGGGATATCTACATTTTAAGGCTCACAGGTGGGGCACCATCCATATATTTACATCCATGTCAATATTTTCTATAATTATACATTTGTACATATGGTTCTTTGTAATATTCCATCTCTTATTGTAAATTTGCATTCCTTTTTTGTATCCATTTGTACCACTTCTTCCTCTCTTATCCATTCACTCACTCCTCACTCATTCTCCTCCTCCACCCTCCTTCATCTTTTCCTTCCCTTCTTCCTTCTCCACCCTTCTTCATCTCCTTCCTTATTTCCTCCCTCTCTCTCTCATCTCCTTCCTCTCCCTCCCTCATTTGTTCATGGTTTATCACTCACTCGCTCTCTCTCCTCCTCCTCCACCCTCCTCCATCTTCTTCCTTCCTTCTCTCATTTCTGCCAGGGGGAAAAAAAGCCTCTGCAGCAAACCAGCCGTCCTTATTCTAATCTTAAAGGAAAGGATTATCAGAAAGCTCCCGATAAAAGGCTTTCAAAAACGACTGGGGCTCATTCCTTCCCATGCCAGGATATGAGGCAGATTGGAGCCTTTGGGTGGAAACCTGGGGAATAGGCTCCACTAAGTGATTTTATTCGCTCAGTGCCATTCTGTATTTGGAGAAAAATGTCCGTTTTCTAAATAATGGTCCAGTGGGGGGCTTCCCTCCCCTCCATAAAACATGTGTGCAATAGGGTTGATATTCCTGGAGGCGTCTGTAATATGGTAAATGATTTAGCTTTACTAGATAAATGGTCAAAGCAATGGAAACTGCAGTTTAATGTTTCCAAATGTAAAATAATGCACTTGGGGAAAAGAAATCTCAATCTGAGTATTGCATTGGCAGTTCTGTGTTAGCAAATACTTCAGAAGAAAAGGATTTAGGGGTAGTGATTTCTGACAGTCTCAAAATGGGTGAACAGTGCAGTCAGGCAGTAGGGAAAGCAAGTAGGATGCTTGGCTGCATAGCTAGAGGTATAACAAGCAGGAAGAGGGAGATTATGATCCCGCTATATAGAACGCTGGTGAGACCACATTTGGAATACTGTGTTCAGTTCTGGAGACCTCACCTACAAAAAGATATTGACAAAATTGAACGGGTCCAAAGACGGGCTACAAGAATGGTGGAAGGTCTTAAGCATAAAACGTATCAGGAAAGACTGAATGAACTCAATCTGTATAGTCTGGAGGACAGAAGGAAAAGTGGGGACATGATCAAAACATTTAAATATGTTAACGGGTTAAATAAGGTCCAGGAGGGAAGTGTTTTTAATAGGAAAGTGAACACAAGAACAAGGGGACACAATCTGAAGTTAGTTGGGGGAAAGATCAAAAGCAACATGAGAAAATATTATTTTACTGAAAGAGTAGTAGATCCTTGGAACAAACTTCCAGCAGACATGGTAGATAAATCCACAGTTACTGAATGTAAACATGCCTGGGATAAACATATATCCATCCTAAGATAAAATACAGAAAATAGTATAAGGGCAGACTAGATGGACCAGGAGTTCTTTTTCTGCCGTCGGACTTCTATGTTTCTATGTTTCTATGTTTCTAAACATGAGCAAGCCCCTAAATTACATCCACTCAATGTCACTATGAAGCAGTGATGGGCTCCTACAGGTACAGTCAGGTACGCAGAACTGGGAGAACATTTTTGAATTATTTTCTCTTTTTCCCTTCTGGGCTCTGGGTATGTTTTCCCTATTATAGTAAATGAGGTTGAATATGTAATTTTAGAAGAGCTGTGTGTATATATACACATACACTGTTTATATAGTAGATAATGTATATTTTGGTGTGTCTGTGTGCCATATGTACGTACACATATGGCATATACACATAGAATTAAATAATATATTTTGTATTTGTATTTATTAGATTTGCATGCCGCCCCTCTCCGAAGACTCGGGGCGGCTAACAACAATATAAAAAGACAATGTAAACAAATCTAATATTAAAAACAATCTTAAAAACCCCAATTTAAAGAACCACTCATGCATACAAGCATACCATGTATAAATTCTATAAGCCTAGGGGGAAGGGAAATTTCAATTCCCCCATGCCTGACGACAGAGGTGGGTTTTAAGGAGCTTCCGAAAGGCAAGGAGGGTGGGGGCAACTCTGATATCTGGGGGGAGCTGGTTCCAGAGGGTCGGGGCCGCCACAGAGAAGGCTCTTCTCCTGGGTCCCGCCAAACGACATTGCTTAGTTGACGGGACCCGGAGAAGGCCAACTCTGCGGGATCTAATCAGTTGCTGGAATTCATGCAGCAGAAGGCGGTTCCGGAGATATTCTGGTCCGATGCCATGAAGGGCTTTATAGGTCATAACCAACACTTTGAATTGTGCCCGGAAATTGATCGGCAACCAATGCAGACTGCGGAGTGTTGATGTAACATGGGCATACCTTGGGAAGCCCATGATTGCTCTCGCAGCTGCATTCTGCATGATTTGAAGTTTCCGAACACTTTTCAAAGGTAGCCCCATGTAGAGAGCGCTACAGTAGTCGAACCTCGAGGTGATGAGGACATGAGTGACGGATGTTCAGTCATAGTAAATAGAGAGGGAAATTGTATCTCTGTGAAGCAAGGAGAGGCCAGGCACCCTAACCCAAACTCTTGACGTGAGTGACATCAAGTTGGCCACCTTTAAGCCAGTCACATGACTTTTAAGCCACCGCCCCCGGTCACGTGACCGTCAAGCCACTCCCACATGCTCACATGGATGGCAAGCCACACCCACAGTGTGATAGTAAAAATTTTTGCAGCCTTTCACTGCCCTGCGGCAGCCTCCAGTTCTAGGCAGCTGACTCTGTGTGTGTGTCTTTGTGTCTCTGTGTTGAAAGGGCAGGTTGTTATCCTTCAATCCACTGCGATCCATTTATTCTCTAATTTATGATGATTGCATCATTAGCGCCAAAGGTCGAGGAGCAGCGCCTGTCTCTAAGGCTGTGTGTGTTTGTGTGTGTGTGTTTTGAGTGTGTGAACGTATGTGCACACGCTACAGATGCCAAAACAACACAGCAGAATCAGAAAGGGGAGGGGGGAAGGTTTGCCAAGGCTGAAATGACAGCCTAATGGTATGTGAGAATGACCTTGGCAGCTGCCTAGGGACCAGTTAAATAAGAGATAGCTTAGCCCACGGCTGCCTAATAGGCCAAGCAAGAGTTTTAGGAAGGATTCTCCCATTGGGGCTGTAAAGGAGATGCAATTAAGATGATTAAAGGCCTGGAGACTAAAACATACGAAGAACGGTTTTCTTGATTCGGGTTGGGCAAGTCTAGAGAAAATAAGGAGTAGGGGCATGGGGAGGGGTGGGCAGTAGGCAGGACGGGGTGGAACGCTGTCTGCATTGGTTGCCGATCAGTTTCCGGTCACAATTCAAAGTGTTGGTTATGACCTATAAAGCCCTTCATGGCACCAGACCAGATTACCTCAGGGACCGCCTTCTGCCGCACGAATCCCAGCGACCAGTTAGGTCCCACAGAGTGGGTCTTCTCCGGGTCCCGTCAACTAAACAATGCCGCTTGGCGGGACCCAGGGGAAGTGCCTTCTCTGTGGCGGCCCCGGCCCTCTGGAACCAACTCCCCCCAGAGATTAGAATTGCCCCCACCCTCCTTGCCTTTCGTAAGCTCCTTAAAACCCACCTCTGCCGCCAGGCATGGGGGAATTAAGATTCCTTTTCCCCCTAGGCCTTTACAATTGTATGCATGGTATGTTTGTATGTATGTTTGGTTTTTTATATTAAGGGGTTTTTAATTCGCTTTTAGTATTGGATTATTATTGTACGCTGTTTATGATTGCTGTTAGCCGCCCCGAGTTTTCGGAGAGGGGCAGCATATAAATCCAATAAAGAAATAAAGAAAGAAATAAATAAAATAAGTTCCACTAGCGGATATGAAGATGCGTGCACAGCTCCAGCTGATTGGAGTTTGTCACTTCCTGGATTACTGGGCTCGGCTCAGTTCTCCTTTTTCCCCCTGCTGCGTCTGTGCTCCTTGCTTTTCTCCTCTTTCCTCCTTAATGGTCTCGGAGGAGCTTCCTTCTGCCTGGCTCCCCTCCAGCCTCACGTGGCCACCTCACACCTGAGGTGCAAGCAGAAGGCGTGGGTGGAAGCGGCGCTGGCAGCATTTATGCCTTGGGCCGCACCCGTTCGCCTAGCTACCCAGCCTGATGTGGGGGGGGCCACCCAGGAAGGAGAGCGCGGGAAACGTAAAGCAAATTGTCACCCCAGCGAACAACAGTGGTAAGGTTGTAAGTCAAGGACTTAACAGTTTACTTGAACGATGATGACCGTTCAAGCCACTCCCATTTGGTCACATGGCCGACAAACCACTCCTACCCAGTCACATTGCCATTAAGCCACACCCATAAAATAAACCACACCCACAGTGTGGCAGTAAAAATTTTGGCTGCCTCGGGAAGGAAAAAGTGTGTGAAAAAGTGATTGTCTGTCTTTCCTTTTTTAGCACGGAGGTCGCCAGCTGCCTACCTCTTCCAACCAAAGTCCCCCCTTCCGAAGATCTCAACACCCCTCGAGAGACCCCCAACGTCAACGGTTATGAGAGGCAGAAGAACAGCCTGGAAGACAACACACACAAATTGCGCAGGTAAGAATGGGTGTGTTGTGGTTCACTCACGTCCAGCATGGACTCACAGGACGCAGAGATGAGGTACAGGCATCCTGTGTTGCTGGCATCAGAGACTAACAGTGAAGGAGACATGGTGTCAGAGGCGGTACAACAACCAGGGCCTTCTGCACCTCCTGAGAGGAGTGACTCAGGAGAAGAGGAGGAGCCTCTTCTGGATGCTAGAGTCCGCAGGGCATCTAGGAGGCATGAGTGGGTTGCTAGGAGGAGATTTGTGCATGAATAGCACTCCTGGCTATTGGTCACACCCTCAAACTCTTTAAGTGTGAGGCACGCCACACCTCTTTGCAGAGAACAATACAGTTAATTTTGGAAACATCTCATATGAAGTACTAAATTCGGCTTGTGATTCAAAAGAGCACATTCTTGGCTTTGCTGGTGACCTTCGGTTTTCCAGTTAGCCTTTGAAATCTTGCCTCACCTGGTAATGATTACTGTGTTTATCTTCTCTCTGGGACTCTGGCCAGCTTATAAGGCTAGATGTGATTCTCCTTTTGAAATGACTTTTAAAAGACTCTTAGAAGACTGAGACTTTTGTCAATATTAAATCGTTTTATCAGTTATACAATTGGTGTGCATCTGACTATTGGGGACTCGGTGCTGGGACAGAACAGGATTGGGCCTAACCCAATCTTTAGTTTCCAGCAAAAAAAGACACTTAAGCTGAGAACGGCAATGGATGGACACGCCTATCAATCAATCAATCAGAATATAACGTATCTTATCTTAAGCTTATCTTATGGCTCCTGTGGTCTGAATCCCTTCCTTGCTTCAAAAAGTAACACTCGCTTTGATGGATTGGTTGGTTTTGATTTCCTGCCTTTACAGAAAGCAAGGGAAAAAATCGTCGCTTTTCAGATTCTCGGGTTTTATTTCTAGACAGTTGGAGGAAATGTTAACAGAGTGTGTGCAGAATACAAAGCAGGCAACAACCAAGGTGGGTCAAAAAGTCAAATATGGTGACCATGACTCTTGTGGGTCTTTGATCGCAAGGTCTCGGCTTTCCTGACCCTCGGCCCGTGATGGGAAGATCTGATAGCTGTAGAAAACAATGAGTATCTCTGAATATCTAGCAACCACAGAAGACAGTCGGAAAAGATCAATTTTGGGTTCACTCAACTTTTTTTTTTTTTTAAATTCCTGGAGACCAAGGCTTTTTTAAATGGAAACAAGGATTTTTTTAAATAAAAAAAGGAAGCACTTGGCAAGTTCATCGCCTCTTTCTTTTTCATAATAATAATAACAACAACAATAATAATAATAATAATAAACAATAATAATAATAAACAATAATAATGATAATAAACAATAATAATGATAATAAACAATAATAATAATAAATAATAATAATAATAATAATAATAATAATAATAATAATAATAATAATAATAATTTAGAGAAATTAGTGAAATATGAAGATCTAAAAATCGAGCTGCAATGACTCTGGCATAAGCCCGTGAAAGTGGTCCCAGTGGTACTTGGCACGCTGGGCGCAGTACCAAAGGATCTCAGCGGACATTTGAAAACCATCGGAATTGACGAAATCTCCATCTGTCAATTGTAAAAGGCCGCTTTACTGGGATTGGCAAACATAATTCGCCGCTACATCACGCAGTCCTAGGTGCTTGGGAAGCGCCCGACTGGTGATGAAATACGAAATCCAGCATAGTGATCTCGTTTGCTGTGTTGTACTGACATAATAATAATAATAATAATAATAATAATAATAATAAGAAGAAGAAGAAGAAGAAGAAGAAGAAGAAGAAGAAGAAGAAGAAGAAGAAGAACGACAACAACAACAATAACAACAAGAGAGTTGGAAGGGACCTTGGAGGTCTTCTAGTCCAACCCGCTGCTTAGGCAGGAAACCCTACACTACTTCAGACAGATGGTTACCCAACATCTTCTTAAACATTTCCAGTGTTGGAACATTCACAACTTCTGCAGGCAAGCTGTTCCATAGATTAATTGTTCCAACTGTCAGGAAATTTCTCCTTAGTTCTAAATTGCTTCTCTCCTTGTTTAGTTTCCACCCATTGCTATCCTCAGGTGCTTTGGAGAATAGGTTGACTCTCTCTTCTTTGTGGCAACTCCTCAAATATTGGAAGAATGTTATCATGCCTTCCCTGGTCCTTCTTTTCCTTAAACTAGACATACCCAGTTCCTGCAACCATTCTTCTTAAGTTTTATCCTCCAGTCCCCTAATCATCTTTGTTGCTCTTCTCTGCACTCTAGAAAGTCTCAACATCCTTTTTGCATCGCGGGAACCAAAACCGAACGCAGTATTCCAAGTGTGGCCTTACCAAAGCCTTATAAAGTGGAATTAACACTTCATGTGATCTTGATTTTATCCTCCATCTTCTTTCCTTCTGCTTTTCCTCTGTCAATCTTTTGGCAATCTTCAGATAAATCGAGGGGAAAATCAAGGGTCTGATTTGCTTAAACCTCATACTGGAATTAAGGAGATATTTTTTTCCCTCTGCTGCCAGGGATAAAAAGCGGGGGTGGGGGGGGAAGAGAGAGAACAGAGGGAGCCGTTTGTTTCAAATCTCTGCCTTTTAGGCCATATTAGTCTTCCCTCCCCCTGCTCCATTTTCAAACGGTCTTCAAGAGCCGCCGGAAAGAATCAAAGTCCGATTCGTCTCCCGAGGACATCAAAAGCCCAAAATTGTCCTTTGGAGAAAAAAAAGAAAGTAAAAATGAGCTTTTAATCTTGATGCCTCCGATAGCACCTGCAGCTTTCCGACTCCATCAATCTCTACACCAGTGATTTTCAACCTTTTTTGAGCTGCGGCACATTTTTTACATATACAAAATCATGGGGCACATTGAGCCGGGGGGGGGGGGGGTAAAAAAAGTTTGGACAAAAAAATTATCTCTCTCTTCCTCCCTTTCACTCTATTTCTCTCCCTCTTTCTCTATCTTCCTTCCTTCCTCTCTCTCTCCATCCCTTTCTTTCTCTCTTCCTTCCTTCCTCTCTTTTTTGCTCTTTCTATCTCTCCCTCCTTCCCTGCCTTTCTTTCTCTCTCTCTCTTTTTTTCTCTCTCTCTTGCTTTCTTTCTCTCTCTCTTTCTCTCTCTTGCTGAGCTTCGCGGCACACCTGACCATATCTCACGGCACACTAGTGTGCCCCGGCACACTGGTTGAAAAACACTGCTCTACACTGTGCCAACTGAGTTGATAATCGCATCAGGTATTTTTTTTGGGGGGGGGGTGTCGCGCGCTCACAAAATGTCTCCCAGGAGGCTTGGCATGGGGGACAGGTGTATTTACCTGAATGGTCTTTGCTCAAAAAGCCAACGCAATCCTAAGATGCTACGTAGCTTCTGCTCTGGCAATCTCGCACTAGTGACTAGAGCCTACAAAACCTATGCCAGACCCATTCTCGAATACAGCTCATCTGTCTGGAACCCATACCACATCTCAGACATCAACACTCTCGAAAACGTCCAAAGATATTTCACCAGAAGAGCCCTTCACTCCTTCACTCGAAACAGAATACCCTACGAAAATAGATTATCTATCCTGGGCCTTGAAAGCTTAGAACTGCGGCGCCTAAAACAAGATTTAAGTATTGCCCACAAGCTCATATGCTGCAACGTCCTTCCGGTCAACGACTACTTCAGCTTCAACCGCAACAACACAAGAGCACACAACAGATTCAAACTTAATATTAACCGCTCCAAACTTGACTGTAAAAAATATGACTTTAACAATCAAGTTGTCGAAGCGTGGAACTCATTACCGGACTCAATAGTGTCAACTCCCAACCCCCAACACTTCTCCCTTAGACTCTCCATGATTGACCTCTCCAGGTTCCTAAGAGGCCAGTAAGGGGCGTATATAAGTGCACTGATGTGCCTATCGTCCCCTGTCCAATTGTCTTTCCTTATCTCATATATCATATATATTCTCTCCTTATCTATATATATATCATATATATTCTCTCTTTATCTCTTATACCATATATATTCTCTCCCTCCCATCTACTTCTCTTCTTTTTACTTTTTATCGTTATAGTATATATTACTTAATGTCTATTCTCTTCCATGTGTATTGTATATTGGACAAAGAATAAATAAAAAATAAATAATAAATAAATAGTAGAGGGATACAACTAAGATCAAGGGCGGAACTAATACCACTTTTGAAATTTATTTGGTTTTTTTAAAAAAAATTAAAAATCTTAAATGCCCATCCTACCTACCACCTCCGAATCGAAACCTGACTAATTTATTTTCAAAAACATAACTTATTGAGAAAGGAAGCCAAATGTAGAAATCTATTATGGAGTTATTAACCTCAATAAATGTGTCTTTCATAACTTAGTGCTAAGTGAGCTAACATACAGTAATTTCCTCATTATATCTGCAATTAATCCTTCCAAAAGACACTTTATTTCAGGCAGGGCTAAATTAGCCAGAACATGGCAATTAAACGTTTGCCCGAGTTATGGATCTGCCATCAAAAGGACACCAAGAAGTGATAACCAGAGGTGGAGAATTATCCAAGCAATGGGAAAGGGGTATAGATAACACCTAGAAATACAGTGGTACTTCTACTTACGAAATTAATTCATTCCATGACCAGGTTCTTAAATAGAAAAGTTTCTAAGAAGAAGCAATTTTCCCCATAAGAATCAATGTAAAAGCAAATAATGCATGTGATTGGGGAAACCACAGGGAGGATGAAGGCCCTGTTTCCTCCCAGGAGATTCCCAGAAAGGCCCCATGGAGGATTCTCCCTGCCTTTTCCAGCCCTGTTTCCTCCCAGGAGATTCCTAGAGAGGCCCCACGGAGGCTTCTCCCCAACTTTTCTGGCCCTGTTTCCTCCCAGGAGATCCCTAAGGAGGCCCCATGGAGGCTTCTCCCTGCCTTTTCCAGCCCTGTTTCCCCCCAGGAGATTCCTAGGGAGGCCCCATGGAGGCTTCTCCCCACCTTTTCCGGCCCTGTTTCCCCCCAGGAGATTCCTAGAGAGGCCCCACGGAGGCTTCTCCCCCACCTTTTCCGGCCCTGTTTCCCCCAGGAGATTCCTAGGGAGGCCCCATGGAGGCTTCTCCCTGCCTTTTCCGGTTACAGTTTTGGAGGCTCATGTTTGTAAGTGGAGTCTTCTGAGAGGGGCAGCATACAAATCAAACAAACAAACAAATAAATAAACAAACAAATAAATAAATAAATAAGTAAACTGGTTCTTGAGAATAGGCAAAAAAATCTTGAACATCTGGTTCTTATGTAGAAAAGTTCATAAGTAGAGGCGTTTGTAGGTAGAGGTCCCACTGTATTATGATAATGATTATTATGACAAAAAACAGTAATTCACAGCAAATGAGATTTATATGCTGGATTTCGTATCACAATATCACAAGCCAAACACTTTCCAAGGCTCTAGGACTGTGTGATGAATTATTATTTTTATCGTTATTAATTTTTTAATTTACACATAACAAACATTAAACAGACATTTTAAAAAAACATTGGAACACTTTGCGACCATCCTGTTTTGTCATTCCATTCAATACTATTCATATGATAATAAAATATCATTATTATTCAAGAGACATTTCTTTTGGATCTTACATAATCATCCCTCATTGCTATTTATTTTTATCCAAACCTTTTTTTAATTTTCCCTTTATATTTTCAGTTCTTTGACTGTTTTTCTTTTTTATTGATTGATAAAATTTATGCTATATTAGCTAATACTCGTTTTCCATTTCTGCACATGTCAAAAAAAATTCTATTAATTCTTCTTCTTCTTCTTCTTCTTCTTCTTCTCCTCCTCCTCCTCTTTGTTCTTCTCCTTCTCCTCCTCCTCCTTCTCTTCCTTCACCCATTCTTCTCCTCCTCCTCCTTCCCTTTGTTCTTCTTCTCCTCCTCCTCCTCCTCCTTCTCTTCCTTCACCTATTCTTCTTCTCCTCCTCCTCCTCCTCCTCTTTGTTTTTCTCCTTCTCCTCCTCCTCCTCCTTGTCTTCCTTCACCTATTCTTCTTCTTCTCCTCCTCCTCCTTCTCTTTGTTTTTCTCCTTCTCCTCCTTCTCTTCCTTCACCTATTCTTCTTCTTCTTCTCTTCCTCCTCCTCTTTGTTTTTCTCCTTCTCCTCCTTCTCCTCGTCTTCCTTCACCTATTCTTCTTCTCCTCCTCCTCCTCATTGTTCTCTTTGTTCTTCTCCTCCTCCTCCTTCTCTTCCTCCACCTATTCTTCTCCTTCTTCTCCTCCTCCTCCTCTTTGTTCTTCTCCTCCTCCTTCTCTTCCTCCACCTATTGTTCTTCTCCTTCTTCTTCTCTTTCTCCTCCTCCTCCTCTTTGTTCTTCTCCTTCTCCTCCTTCTCCTCCTCCAACAATTCTTCTTCTTCTTCTCCTCCTTCTCTTTGTTCTTCTCCTCCTCCTCTTTCTCTTCCTCCACCTATTATTCTTCTTTTTTTCCTTCTTCTTCTTCTATTATTATTATTATTATTATTATTATTATTATTATTATTATTATTATTTCTTTCCCCCCACAGCCCGTCTTGGGGTGCCGAATCTCCACCACCTCCGTCCAAGGGAAAGAAAAAGAAGAAAAAATCAACAAGGAAGAAAAGGAGGAGGTAAGTGGAAGGAGCATCGGTTAAGAGTCCTAAATAGTTAAAATCCTAAAAGCCCAAAATGCAAATCCTGGCCGCACGCTTAATCCAAACAAACGGAATTTCTCTTAACTTCTGCCTAGATCTCCGTCCTATAGTGTTTCTCCTCCGAAGAAGAAGAGGAAGAAAAAGAAGAGCTCTAAGAAAAGGAAAAGAAACAGGTACCCTGTCCCACTGGAATTTAATTTTTCCCAGAATAGATCCATTTTTTTAACAGCGTGTTTTCATGCAGATGTTCCACAGAGGTTGCAGTTCGGTGATTGTGAAACATCATCTTTTCCTCCTGTTTAAAAACCTGTTTTGATCAAAATATTCGCTGACTCTCGCAGTCTCGGTTTTCCAGTTTGCAAAGTTTAAGTGTATTTATATCGTGTGTGTCTCTTTTGCAGGCTTTCTTCAAAGAAGAAAAGGCACAGGTAAGGATGGAGCTGGCTTTGATCCCTGCCACCGCAATTTAAACCTAGAATAGTAGATAAAAGCTGCTTCTTTCAGTGTTCCTGCTCTTTGCCAGGATGAATAGGGTACAAAGACCCCCGCAGCTAAACCCCTCGGTGAGAACTTTCCACCGGACAGGAATAGAATAGACTAGAATAGATCGAAGATAGATTATAGTGTAGTGTGGTGTAGTGTAGTGTAGAGTAGAATAGAATAGAATAGATCAAAGATAGAGTAGAGTAGAGAATAGACTAGAATAGATCAAAGATAGACTAGACTAGAGCAGAATAGAATAGACTAGAGTAGACTAGAGTCGATCAAGTCAAGTCGAATAGAATAGACTAGAATAAATCGAAGATAGAGTAGTGTAGAGTAGAGTAGAGTAGAGTAGAATAGAATAGATCAAACATAGAGTAGAGAATAGACTAGAATAGATTGAAGATAGACTAGTCTAGAGCAGTTTAGAATAGACTAGAGTAGACTAGAGTCGATCAAGTCAAGTCGAATAGAATAGACTAGAATAGGTCGAAGATAGAGTAGAGTAGTGTGGTGCAGAGTAGAATAGAATAGAATAGATCAAAGATAGAGAATAGACTACACTAGATTGAAGATAGACTAGACTAGAGCAGTTTAGAATAGACTAGACTAGAGTCGATCAAGTCGAATAGAATAGAATAGAATAGAATAGGTCGAAGATAGAGTAGTGTAGTGTAGAGTAGAATAGAATAGAATAGATCAAAGATAGAGAATAGACTAGACTAGATTGAAGATAGACTAGACTAGAGCAGTTTAGAATAGACTAGAGTAGACTAGAGTCGATCAAGTCGAATAGAATAGAATAGATCGAAGATAGAGTAGAGTTGTGTAGAATATAGAATAGAATAGAATAGATCAAAGATAGAGTAGAGAATAGATCAAAGATAGATTATAGTGTAGTGTGGTGTAGTGTAGTGTAGAGTAGAATAGAATAGAATAGAATAGATCAAAGATAGAGTAGAGTAGAGAATAGACTAGAATAGATCAAAGATAGACTAGACTAGAGCAGAATAGAATAGACTAGAGTAGACTAGAGTCGATCAAGTCAAGTCGAATAGAATAGACTAGAATAAATCGAAGATAGAGTAGTGTAGAGTAGAGTAGAGTAGAGTAGAGTAGAATAGAATAGAATAGAATAGAATAGATCAAACATAGAGTAGAGAATAGACTAGAATAGATTGAAGATAGACTAGTCTAGAGCAGTTTAGAATAGACTAGAGTAGACTAGAGTCGATCAAGTCAAGTCGAATAGAATAGACTAGAATAGGTCGAAGATAGAGTAGTGTGGTGCAGAGTAGAATAGAATAGAATAGATCAAAGATAGAGAATAGACTAGACTAGATTGAAGATACACTAGACTAGAGCAGTTTAGAATAGACTAGAGTAGACTAGAGTCGATCAAGTCGAATAGAATAGAATAGACTAGAATAGGTCGAAGATAGAGTAGTGTAGTGTAGAGTAGAATAGAATAGAATAGATCAAAGAGAATAGACTAGACTAGATTGAAGATAGACTAGACTAGAGCAGTTTAGAATAGACTAGAGTAGACTAGAGTCGATCAAGTCGAATAGAATAGAATAGATCGAAGATAGAGTAGAGTTGTGTAGAATATAGAATAGAATAGAATAGATCAAAGATAGAGTAGAGAATAGACTAGAATAGATCGAAGATAGACTAGACTAGAGCAGTTTAGAATAGACTAGAGTAGACTAGAGTTGATCAAGTCGAATAGAATAGAACAGATCGAAGATAGAATAGAGTATAGTAGAGTAGGGTAGAATAGAATAGAATAGAATAGAATAGACCTTGGAAAAACCTCCGGAATAAACCAAATGGTGTCTGGACAGATTCGCCCGCTCTGGGGGCCTCTGGAAGACGGTCGAGGCAGCCAAGTAATCAATCTGTTTCTTATTTAGCTCCTCCAGCCCCAAGAGGAAAAGGAAGGAGGGACGAAAACACAAGAAGCGGTAAGTTCTGGCTGGGCCCCCATCAGTCTGGTAGGCTAAACTGGCGCCTGTCTTTCCAGGCGCCCACGCTGGGTGAGTGGGAGGCTTGTTCAACACAAGCTGTGCGAAAGGATGGCGCACGGCGACTCCTTTTCAGCCAAGCTTTCTGAACGGAGGCAAGAATTGCCTCAAATCATCTTCGTCTTGGCTGGAAACACGAAGAGATTTGGGCTGATGTTGCGTTGATGTTCTTAAGTCCGCCATGGGTTTTTTTGTAATTTTTTTATTTTTAAATGCACAATAAAATAAAAAACAGATATAAACCCATTCAAAGAAAGAGGGGAAAAAGGAAAAGAAAATACATAACAGAAGAAAAATAAAAAGAATTTTAGAATTGCAAAAACAAAACAAAATAACAATTGGAGGGATATTTGCTCTCTCCTTCCTTCCTTATTTTGTTTTATAAATTTATTATATAATAATATTCAAACTTGCAGATTACCATATTTATATTTTCACGCTTACCTAAAATAGGTATATTTTTTAATATCAAACAAAATGTTTTTTCCTATCATTATTCATCTTAAAGTTATCACAAAAACATATCTTCGGAGTCTTCGGAGAAGGGCGGCATACAAATCTAATTAATAATAATAATAATAATAATAATAATTTATTAGATTTGTATGCTGCCCCTCTCCGAGGACTCGGAGCGGCTCACAACAACAATACAACATGTACAAATCAAAAACTAAATACAAAAACAGATATAAATACAATACAAAAACTAAAATCAAAAACAGATAGGCATACAGAAGGGCGGCATACAAATCTAATTAATAATAATAATAATAATAATAATAATAATAATAATATCATAACAAGAAAAAAAACCCAGCTTTAAAGGCATAAAAACAGTGATATCAAAAGAATAACGGAACTAACGAACAATCCTAGGCTGTAAATATTATGGCGACTCCGCCATGTTGATTCCTTACCAAGAACCCCTGTGGCAATATGGTGAGAATTTGGTGGTGTGGAAAGCTCAAGGTCGACCCATCGCTAGCCGCCGGTGGAGCTAAAGGGGTGGGTTTCGACCTGCCTCGCTGCCGATTCGTTTCCTCACGCGCCACGCAGTGTAAACGACGCCCCAATTATTTTTTTTAAAAAACTGCCCAAAACAAAATGGCGGCACTTTTCCCCCCTGTTTTTTCCCTTCTGGGCTCTGGGTATGTTTTTGTGGGTTTTCAAGAATATACTGGAGAGCTTGTGCAGGGGGGTGGATTAGAAGACCTCTGAGGTCCCTTCCAGCTCTACTATTCTGTGTTCTATGTTCTAAAACATTCAAAAGTTTCCAGGAGATTCTGTTTGGTCCACATAGAGAACTATGAATGTAACTGTTTGCCAATCCTTATTAAGATTGATTGCCTTTGATGTTAAGAGATTCATGAGAAATTTCTTAGTTCGTGTGGAAGGTATATTACATTCTACGGAGTCTACGGAGAGGGGCGGCATACAAATCAAATAAATAAATGAATAAATAAATAAATAAGTAAGTAAATAAGTAAATAAATAAATAAATAAATAAATCTACTCCATTGGTTTCTTCTCTCAAAAGCTCTCATAGTCGTCCGCAGAAATCCAGACGCCATCATTACCATTCTAGTTCGGACAGCAGCAATTCTCCATCAGAGAGCTACGGAAGCCGGTAAGCAATCTTCAAATTTGTTCTCCCCTCTCTCCTTCCCTCTCCTCCCTTTTCCTCTCCTCCTCTCCCTTCTCTTCTCTCTTTTTCTCCACTTCCCTCTCCTTCCCTTTCTCCTTCCCTCTCCTCGCTTTTCCTCTTCCTCTCCCTCCTCCTCTCTTCTTCTCCACTTCTCTCTCCTTCCCTTTCTCCTTCTCTTCTCCCCTCTCTCCTTCTTTCTTCTTCCCTCTCCTCCTCTCCCTTCTCCTCTCTTCTTCTCCACTTCTCTCTCCTTCCCTTTCTCCTTCTCCTTTCCTCTCTCTCCTTCCCTCTCCTTCCTTTTCCTTTCCTCCTCTCCCTCCTCCTCTCTTCATTTCCCTCTGCTTCCCTTTCTCCTTCTCCTCTCCCCTTCCCTCTCTTTCCCGCTCCTCCCTTTTCCTCTCCTCCTCTCTCTTCTTCTCCACTTCCCTCTCCTTCCCTCCCTCCTTCCCTCTCCTAGTGATTCACTCCTTGGTTTCCAATATTTTCCCACTCTAAATATTGTTCAAAATGTCTGAACAAGAAGGTTCTGTTTTTAATGCCCGGTTTACCTCCAAGGAAAGCTACCACATCAACAGTTGTTGTCGTTTCTTTTAAAAATCCGTGGGCTCCCATCACTCTACGAGATGTGGCATATTTTTAACAAAAACAAAACTCCTAATTCTCAGGCGATGAGCAAACTCAGCAGAGCAATGGAAAGTCCATTGGGAACGACAGAAAACCGGTGGCAATATTGCTGAGAATGAATAATAGGAGAAGGTAGCAGCTGTAACCACCAGAAGACAAACTACGATTGGAAGTGATTCCTGTTGTGGTTGTCACAATAAATATAATTCATTATTAGGCCATTCCGTGTCAACGTTTAGGAGAATTCAACCAAGACTGAGCTAGCCGAGGAGAGATGAACAGCTGTAGACATCAATCTCTCCTTCTACATCCAAGGACTTGGGTCCTCAGAATAAACAACAGTTTCATGAAAAGTCCCTATTGTTAACAGAATTGCAGAATACAGTGGTACCTCTACTTACGAACTTAATTCGTTCCATGACCAGGTTCTTAAGTAGAAATGTTTGTAAGAAGAAGCTATTTTTCCCATAGGAATCAATGTAAAAGCAAATAATGTGTGCGATTGGGGAAACCACAGGGAGGGAGGAGGGCCTGTTTCCTCCCAGGAGATTCCTAGAGAGGCCCCACGGAGGCTTCTCCCCACCTTTTCCGGCCCTGTTTCCTCCCAGTAGATTCCTAGAGAGGCCCCACGGAGGCTTCTCCCTGCCTTTTCTGGCCCTGTTTCCTCCCAGGAAATTCCTAGAGAGGCCCCATAGAGGCTTCTCCCTGCCTTTTCTGGCCCTGATTCCTCCCAGGAGATTCCTACAGAGGCCCCACGGAGGCTTCTCCCTGCCTTTTCTAGCCCTGTTTCCTCCCAGGAAATTCCTAGAGAGGCCCCATAGAGGCTTCTCCCCGCCTTTTCTGGCCCTGATTCCTCCCAGGAGATTCCTAGAGAGGCCCCACGGAGGCTTCTCCCCGCCTTTTCTGGCCCTGATTCCTCCCAGGAAATTCCTAGAGAGGCCCCATAGAGGCTTCTCCCTGCCTTTTCTGGCCCTGATTCCTCCCAGGAGATTCCTAGAGAGGCCCCACGGAGGCTTCTCCCCGCCTTTTCTGGCCCTGATTCCTCCCAAGAGATTCCTAGGAGAGGCCCCACGGAGGATTCTCCCCGCCTTTTCCAGCCCTGTTTCTGCAACCATTCTTCATATGGTTTAGCCCCCAGCCCCCTATTATTCTTGCTATTGCCGCTGCTAACTTTACAGGCTCTGGAAGTGCTATTTACGAATGTATGCAACAATGTGAAGTGGAGGAAAACTCTTATTTCGACAGACACAGGCTGAGAAGCAGATTCCAAAAGGAGAGCCGTAAAAGTAGACCTGGTCGTTCAAGGCACTCGTCAAAGAAGACTTTTCACCGGGACGATGCAGGAGAGTTGGCTGGGAGCCCTTTGCTCGGCTGCCCCCTGCAGAACGATTACTATCTCTCCACCGTTGAACTTGTAAGTACCCCCTCTCTCCTATATCTTCCTTCGTTTGGACTCGATAGATTCGTATGGTATGTCATGATACGTTGAAAGGCTCCATCGTTTTAGTTAAGACGCCAGCCTGTTGAGAATCACGTTCTTTATTTGAAATATACTATTTTGTTTGTTTGTTTATTTACTTACTTACTTACTTACTTACTTACTTACTTATTTACCTATTTACTTATTATTTACTTACTTACTTATTTACTTATTTACCTATTTACTTATTATTTACTTATTTGCTTGCTTACTTACTTATTTACTTACTTACTTACTTATTTACTTACTTGTTTACTTATTTACTTACTTGTTTACTTACTTACTTATTTGCTTATTTACTTAATACTTACTTATTTACCTATTTACTTATTATTTACTTATTTACTTATTTACTTACTTACTTACTTACTTACTTACTTACTTACTTACTTACTTATTTACTTATTTGCTTGCTTACTTACTTATTTACTTACTTACTTACTTACTTACTTATTTACTTACTTGTTTACTTATTTACTTACTTGTTTACTTATTTACTTACTTGTTTACTTATTTACTTACTTGTTTACTTATTTACTTACTTGTTTACTCATTTGTCTGTTTGTTGGATGTGTATGTTTGTATGTTTGCTCTTCTGGTGGAAGTGAGGAAGAAGGGACTGGGCACGTGAGGAGGGATGTAGAAAAGAGACGGCTTATGCCTTCGACCAGGCAGAGGTTCCAACTTACCGGTGCTACTGGTGCTGATACATGCGCAGCTCTGGTTGACCGGCGAGCAAGCACATGTGTCCGGAGGGTGGGTGAGCATGTCCGAGTGAGATTTGGCTTCTGCACATGTCCAGGGAGAAAATCTCGCGAGAAGACGCACGGGCGGATGAGATTTCGGTGATTTCTTTTGCTTCCGCGCATGTGCAGTGTTCTACCGGCATGTCTCAACCGCCGGTAATTACAGGGTAATTAGTCCAGGAAGACACACACCACACGATAAAAGGAAAACCCAAAAGTTTTTCTAAACAGAAAAACAGAATGCAGTCCAATTGCTCACCCAATAACGGGGAAATTGAGTCCAATTCTAAACTCCAGAGAGTCCACACACACAATCCTGAACAGCAAAAAACCACGATCTTGATGAAACATTGAATCAGATAAACTGCCATGAGGCTAAACCAGCACGCTGTTCTTTTTATCTGTAGCACTAATTACAGCAGCCCCACCCAACCCCAGGCGGCCTCATTTTCTCTTGTAATAATCCTTCAGTTATTGTCTCCTATGCATCACTCTATGCATGCGTGAATGTGTCATTAATTCTTGTTCAGAATCCAAGGATGATACAGATGACTGATCTCCTCCTGGGCTGTCTGCCAAACTCCCCTCTTCCCTGTCACTCATGCTTCCTTGGTCAGAGGAGACTTCGTCGGCAGATTCTACTGGGAGCAAAACAGGCCTGCAGCATGTGGATGTCTCCCCCACATGCACGTCCACATTCCTTGGGGCAGGAGCTGGGCCAGAACTAACCACAACACGCAGGAGCACAAAATCACATGCGCAGGAGCCAAATCTCGCTCCAATGCGCATGCGTGCCCAGAGCTTTGCACAAAGCTCCATTTTTACTACCAGTGTGGTGTTCCGGTAGCAACCCGATACTGCCCTCGACCATGAATAATAAAGAGGAGGCATTTATGAAAGTAGCAGCCTCGAGCTTTGATCTCCGATGTGTTTTTATGTACCTCTTCTTCTCGGCGTCTACATCCCTCCTGGCTCTCTCCTGCACCCATTCTCTCAATCTTTGGAGGCGTAAAAGATTAAAACCTATAAAAAGAAACATTTCCGTGGAGGTAATTGCAGCAAGAAGTGGGAGGGGGGAAGAGGAGGAGGACAGAGGTGGGGGGAAGAGGTGGAGCAGCCTTAGCTGCCTGCAAACTCAACATCCCTTTTAGATGAAATAATAATAATAATAATAATTAATAATAATAATAATAATTTATTAGATTTGTATGCCGCCCCTCTCCGAAGACTCGGGGTGGCTCACAACAATAATAAAAAACAATATTATAGCGAAACAAATCTAATATTAAAAAGAAGCATATAAAACCCTATCATATTTGGGTATTTCAAACATTAAGTATAAAAAAGAACCGCCTGCTACCGCATGAATCCCACAGAGTTGGCCTTCTCCGGGTCCCGTCGACTAAACAATGTCGTCTGGCGGGCCCCAGGGGAAGAGCCTTCTGTGTGGCGGCCCCGGCCCTCTGGAATCAACTCCCCCCAGAGATTAGAACTGCTCCCGCCCTCCTTGTCTTCCATAAACTACTCAAGACCCACCTATACCGCCAGGCATGGGGGATTTGAGACACCTTTCCCCCAGGCTTATTATAATTTATGTTTGGTATGTATGTGCTGTTTGGTTTTTAATTATGATAGGGTTTTTATTTATTTTTTAACATTAGATTTGTGCCAGTATAATATTGTTTTTATCGTTGTTGTGAGCCGCCCCGAGTCTTCGGAGAGGGGCGGCATACAAATCTAATAAATTATTAAATTATTATTAAATTATTATTATTTAATAATACATATATTGGTTACGGCGAGAATTGCGTTTGCACAGAAATGGGAAAAAAAGGAAATACCAAAGGATGCAGAAGTTTATAAAAAAAATTATGGAATGTGCAGAATTAGACATGATGACAAAACGCTTGAATAATCAAGTAGAAACAGAATTTTATAAAATATGGGATAAAGTATACGAATGGTGGAACTTTAAAAATAGTATTAAAAGTTAAAGTAACAAGAATTCAGAACTATTTGAACTTATTATTTTGAAATTTTATAAGATAGAGTAAAACAGTTTAAAAATGCTTATAGTAGGATAAAGTTAGATGTGCTATTTACTATATTATATTTTTTGAATAAGTATTTTTTAGATAAAGAAATTTAATTATTTATTTATTTATTTATTTATTTAGATTTGTATGCCGCCCCTCTCCGCAGACTCGGGGCGGCTCACAACAAAGTGAAAAAACAATTTACAACAAATCTAAATTTCTACTAAAAACATTTAAAAACCCCATTTTCTAAACACACATACATACACACATACCATTCATAAATTGTATATGCCCGGGGGAGATGTCTCAGTTCCCCCATGCCTGACGACACAGGTGGGTCTTAAGGAGCTTACGAAAGGCAAGGAGAGTAAGTACAGTTCTAATCTCCGGGGGGAGTTGGTTCCAGAGGGTCGGGGCCGCCACAGAGAAGGCTCTTCCCCTGGGGCCCGCCAACCGACATTGTTTAGTTGATGGGACCCGGAGAAGGCCCACTCTGTGGGACCTAATCGGTCGCTGGGATTCGTGCGGCAGCGAATTAACATAAGAATATAGAGTTAAATTCAACAAGTATCTAATATATGTGTGTGCTGTTTCTGTATTGATCTGATCACAGTTAGGTTTTTGCTTTTTGCAGTAGTTAGACTTCTAAGATAAGTGGAGCAATGGCAGCTTGAGTGTTTAATGTTATATGTCTTTGTCTTTTTAAAGAAAAACAATAAAAATATATTTTTAAAAAAACCCTATCATATTTAAAAACCAAACAAAATAGATAACCTTTATCGTCATTTTTTTTTTAACATGAGCACACTGGCACAGATTAAAAATGAAATTACGTTGCCTGCTCCCATTAGAAATACATACACAATACACATATAGGCATACTATTCTGCTCAAAAATAAATAAAGAGAACCCTCAAAGAATCCATCCTAGATCTGAATGAATGAAATATTCTCACTGAATACTTTGTTCTGTACAAAGTGGAATGTGGCAATTGGCCCAAAGCCACCCAACCAGCTTTCATGCTTAAGGCGGGACTAGAACTCACAGTCTCCTGGTGATTGGGCCAAAGCCACCCAGTTGGCATTGATGTCTAAAGTGGGACTAGAACTCGTGGTCTCTCACTCTCTAACTTGCTGCTTTAACCACTAGACCAAATCTGTTCCTTAAACCCTTTCATGAAGAATCCTTAGACATTTGCATTGTGCAACAAGTTTTCTGTTAGCCTAATTTTGCCTTAATTGGGATTTTAGCAATTTTATTTTCTTCCACTCTTCGAAGTCAATTTGATGGCTCTCCCGTTTTATAATAATAACAACAACACAGTTGGACGGGACCTGGGAGGTCTTCTAGTCCAACCCCCAGCATAGGCAGGAGCCCTACACTACTCCAAACAAATGCTTACCCAACATCTTCCTCAAAACTTCCATTGTTGGAGCACTCACAACTTCTGGAGGCAACTTCTGTCCCACTGATTAATTGTTCTGATTGTCAGGAAATTTCTCCTTAGTTCTAAGTTGCTTCTCCCTTTGTTTAGTTTCCACCCATTGCTTCTTGTTCTACCCCCCAGGTGCTTTGGAGAATAGCTTGACTCCTTCTTCTTTGTGGCAACCCCTGAGATATTGGAAGGCTTCTATCATGTCTCCCCTGGTCCTTCTTTTCATTGAACTAGCCATGCCCAATTCCTGCAACCGTTCTTCATATGTTTTTATAATGCAAGACTAAACTGCTAAGCTTTAGTTTGTTCTCTTGGGTTTAAATGTTACTCTGATATCATCAGACGGTGGTAAATCTCTTTATCTGAACTTGGAAGCTATGCAGGGTCAGTATTTGGACGGGGGATGAGCAGATAATGTTGGTGCTGTTGTTGGCTCAACTGCCAAGTTTTTTTCAAAGTCAATCTGTATAGTCTGGAGGACAGAAGGAAAAGGGGGGACATGATCGAAACATTCAAATATATTAACGGGTTAAATAAGGTCCAGGAGGGAAGTGTTTTTAATAGGAAAGTGAACACAAGAACAAGGTGACACAATCTGAAGTTAGTTGGGGGAAAGATCAAAAGCAACATGAGAAAATATTATTTACTGAAAGAGTAGGAGATCCTTGGAACAAACTTCCAGCAGACGTGGTAGATAAATCCACAGTCACTGAATTTAAACATGCCTGGGATAAACATAGATCCATCCTAAGATAAAATACAGAAAATAGTATCAGGGCAGACTAGATGGACCATGAGGTCTTTTTCTGCCGTCAGACATCTATGTTTCTAAGTGAAAAATCACCAAGAAACCAGTGATGAATGGCTTCCCTCTTGCATCCAGGAAAATGACATGACAATGTCCCTTAAGCTCTTACAAGCCAAGCTTGAAGCCTTTATTATCATTCCAGCTTTCAACGTATATTCCTGATGCGTTCACGCGCCAAGGTAAAACCTCTGAGTTAATTAAAAATAAGCGAGTCGAGTATTTAAAAGGACAAGGCTTCGATCAGTCCCCAGCTGTCAACCACGACGCGAATGTTCCCATGGAATTGCAGCTCACTTCAGACTGAAGATCCCGATAAATATTCTTTCATAGTCTTCGAACAAACCACAATTGCGAATGTTCCCATGGAATTGCAGCTCACTTCACACTTAAGACACACACACACCATCAATATAGAAACATAGAAGATTGACGGCAGAAAAAGACCTCATGGTCCATCCAGTCTGCCCTTATACTATTTCCTGTATTTTATCTTAGGATGGATATATGTTTATCGCAGGCATGTTTAAATTCAGTGACTGTAGATTGACGGACCACGTCTGCTGGAAGTTTGTTCCAAGCATCTACTACTCTTGCAGTCAAATAATATTTTCTCACGTTGCTTCTGATCTTTCCTCCAACTAACCTCAGATTGTGCCTCCTTGTTCTTGTGTTCACTTTCCTATTAAAAACACTTCCCTCCTGAACCTTATTTAATTCTTTAACACAGTGTTTCCCAACCTTAGCAACTTGAAGATATTTGGACTTCAACTCCCAGAATTACCCAGCCAGCAAATGCT
The DNA here is from genome assembly GCF_031021105.1 of Erythrolamprus reginae. NCBI lineage: Eukaryota > Metazoa > Chordata > Lepidosauria > Squamata > Dipsadidae > Erythrolamprus > Erythrolamprus reginae. The sequence goes on from NC_091959.1 coordinate 45,213,740, forward strand.
GGCTGGGGAATTCTGGGAGTTGAAGTCCAGATATCCTGAAATTGCCAAGGTTGGGAAACACTGCTTTAACATATTCAAATGTTTCGATCATGTCCCCCCTTTCCCTTCTCTCCTGCAGACTATACAGATAGAGTTCATGAAGTCTTTCCTGACATGTTTTATGCTTAAGACCTTCCACCATTCTTGTAGCCCGCCTTTGGACCCCTTCAATTTGACCAATATCTCTTTGTAGGTGAGGTCTCCAGAACTGGACGCAGTATTCCAGATGTCCAATCTCTTCTTAAAAACTTGGAGCATTCACAACTTCTGGTGGCAAGCTGTTCCACCAGCTAATTGTTCTCACTGGTCAGGAAATTTCTCCTTAATTCTAGGTTGCTTCTCCCGTTGATTAGTTTCCACCCGTTGCTTCTTGTTCTACCCTCAGGTGCTTTGGCGAATAGCTTGACTCCCGCTTCTTTGTGGCAACCCCTGAGATATCGGAACCACTTTAACCTACATAGACTACAACTCCCAGCATTGGGGAATTCTGGGAATTGAAATCCATCTATCTTAAGCCCTATATACCTCCGGGACCGCCTTCTGCCACATGAATCCCAGCGGCCAATCAGGTCCCACAGAGTTGGCCTTCTCTGGGTCCCATCGACTAAACAATGCCGTTTGGCGGGACCCAGGGGAAGAGCCTTCTCTCTGGCGGCCCCGGCCGTCTGGAATCAACTCCCCCCGGAGATTCGAATTGCCCCTACCCTTCCCGCCTTCCGCAAGATGTTGAAGACCTACCTATGTCGCCTGGCCTGGGGGGAATAACTATCTCTTCCCCCCCCACCACCTTTTTTCCTGGCTGTTATATATCAGAATGGTGTGATTGTGCAGTAATTGTTGCTTTTAATATTTCTGGGTTTTAAATCTCGTCTTTTAACTCTATTGGATTTGCATTCTATGTACAGTGATACCTTGTCTTACAAATTTAATTGGTTCCGGGACGAGGTTCTTAAGGTGAAAAGTTTGTAAGACGAAACAATGTTTCCCATAGGAAAAAATGGAAAAGCGATTAATGCGTGCAAGCCCAAAATTCACCCCTTTTTGCCAGCTGAAGCACCCGTTTTTGCGCTGCAGGGATTCCCCTGAGGCTCCCCTCCATAGGAAACCCCACCTCCGGACTTCTGTGTTTTTGTGATGCTGCAGGGGAATCCCAGCATCGCAAAAACGAGCGCTTCGCTCGCAACGGAAGTCCGGAGGTGGGGTTTCCCAGTTTTGCAGCATCTCAAAAACACCGAAGTGTTCGAAACCACACCTACAGACCTCTGTGTTTTTGCGATGCTGCGATTTCACTGAGGCTCCCCTCGCTGGGAAACCCCACCTCCGGACTTCCGTTGCCAGCGAAAAAACGGGTGCTTCGCTGACAACAGAAGTCCGGAGGTGGGGCATCCCAGCAGCAGCGGTGGGTTTGTAAGGTGAAAACTCCTGGTTTGTATCTCCAGGTGTTTGGAAGACCAGGTATCACTGTATTGTCTTCGGAGCGAGTCTTCGGAGAGGGGCGGCATACAAATCCAAATAATAAATAAATAAATAAATAATAAATTGTATTGTTGTTGTTGTGAGCCGCCCCGAGTCTTCGTAGAGGGGCGGCATACAAATCTAATAAATCTTAAATCTTAAAAATCTTAAAACTGCCAAGGTTGAAAAAACGCTGCATTAGAGGCAGAGAGAGAGAGAGAGATGGCTGGTTCCATCTGTCTCAGTCCACAAATTTATTTTTTTTTCTCCAGGGGCCCATTCGATGCCCACGAAACAATGTTCTTCAGCTTAATTGAAAACCTAATTGTAACGGCGCTGGAGCAAGAATCTTCCATTTGGCTGCTTCTTGAGCAAAATGTTCGAGACAAATTAACACCTGAGCTGAAAATATAGACTATTCGTTCATCTTGTCTATCTTCCTTCTGCCTTTTTTTTAAAAAAGTGAAATTAATCCCTCCTCAAAGCTCTTCAAAGCCAGCGCAATCTCACATCACATCCTACTGTTTGTCTGTTTGGAATCCCGTCCATATATCCAGTGGTGGGCTGCCAATTTTTTTTTGTGGGTGGGGCTTGGTGGCCATGTGATCGGGTAGGAGTGGCTTGCCAGCCATGTGACCAGGTGGGGGTGGCTTGACAATCATGTGACCAGGGGGTGGCTTAAAGGTCAAGTGATTGGGTGGGAATGGCTTACTGACCAAGATAGGTTTTCAAATTAACATGGAAATTTATTTATTTATTTATTTATTTGTTTGTTTGTTTATCTATCTATTTATCTATTTATTTATCTATTTATCTATTTATTTATCTATTTATCTATTTATCTATTTATCTATCTATCTATCTATCTATCTATCTATCTATCTATCTATCTATCTATCTATTACATGCGGCTAACAACAGTGATAAAAAACAGCATGTAACAATCCAATAGTAAAACAACTAAAAACCCTTTTTATAAAACCAAACATACATACAAACATACCATGCATAAATTGTAGAAGCCTAGGGGGAAAGAATATCTCAGTTCCCCCATGCCTGACAGCAGAGGTGGGTTTTAAGGAGCTTACGAAAGGCAAGGAGGGTGGGGGCTATTCTGATCTCTGGGGGGAGTTGGTTCCAGAGGGCCGGGGCCGCCACAGAGAAGGCTCTTCCCCTGGGTCCCGCCAAACGACAGTTTAGTTGACGGGATTTGGAGAAGGCCCACTCTGTGGGACCTAACTGGTCACTGGGATTCGTGCGGCAGAATGTAGCTTTTAAATTTGTTGAATTAATAACATTTGTTCTATGAATGAATGAACGGATGAATGGATGAATGAACAAATCTGACATTTTTGTGTTGTCGTTCTGTTCTCAAATCTTTGATTTCCTGGGAAACTTTTTTTAAGTTTTGCATTCTCTGTGAGCCCAAGATCTTGGACTTGGGATCCATTAGATTGGAGGAGTTTTAAAAATATATAATTTAAAAAAGCAAATATTTGATTGGTCTAAACGGAAGAGAGAAAGAAAGAGAGAGGGGTTGAGTTTTGATTTTCATTCTTTCTTTTTTTTAAAAAAAAATCTCTCTTGTAATTTAAAACTCTAACCATGGACTTAACGTTCCCCAATCTTCCCTTTCTCTTACACCATACCTTCTAAAGGAGGAAGTCTTGCTTGGTAAGTGAATGCGAACCACAAGCTGTCAGGATATTAATTATTAGAGGTCACAAAGAAATATTCTACAAGGGGGATTACTACACAGCCATCTATGTCTGTCTTCTTTCTCTAAAGGAACTGTTAATTTTTAATTGGTTTGGTTTTTCTTTTTTTTTAAATCTCCCTCTCTTTCTCTCTCTCTGTCTTTCTCTCTCTCCTTCTCTTCCTCTCCTCTCTCTCTCTCTCTTTAGCTCTCTCTCTCTCTCGCTCTCTATCTATCTATCTCTATCTCTCTCTCTCTATCTATCTATCTATCTATCTATCTATCTATCATCTCTCTTTCTGTGTTTTTAGTTACGGTGTTAAGAAAAATAACATTTGTGAGCTGGGTTTTCCTTATTTCATTTTTTAAAAGGTCACATTCTGTCCCAGGAGTTATGAGCTATTCTCTAGCCCAGGGTAAACCTTCACCTATTTTGTAAGCTATTCTTTTAATTAATTAATAAAAAATAACATTTAATAAATAAAAAATAACACCACCTCACAGACATTCCAAGCAATGGATCGTTTTAAATTACTTTTCACATTCGATTTGTACATTGTTTTGCTGTTGTGAGCTGCTCCGACTCCTCGGAGAGGGGCGGCATACAAATCTAATAAATTATTATTATTATTATTATTATTATTATTATTATTATTATTATTATTATTATATTCCAAGACACAAATGAGGTCGTGCCCTTTCTCAAAAGGAATTTTGGAACTGGAATTTTCTTGAAGGCATTTCGCTTCTCGTTCAAGACGCTTCTTCAGTTCTCAGTTCGGTCCTTCAGAACGGAATAAGCTTTTGAGATGAGGAAGCGAAAGGTCTTCACGGAAAAACCAAGGAAGTCCAGTTGTTGGGGGTTTTTTTCTGGAAAAAAAGCACTTTTTGGGACAACCAGGCCCTGGATAACTGTGAATATTGATAGACATAGGCTTTCTCATATGCCTTGGCTGTCCCGCCTGGCAATTGTGCCAAATCCGATGAGATTTCGTGAGAACAATAAACACGCCCTTGAGGAAACGTCCACCAGGAGTTGGGCAGCTTGCTTATTTATTTATTTATTTATTTATTGTTTGTTTGTTTGTTTGTTTGTTTGTTTATTATTTATTTATTATTTATTTATTATTTATTCATTCATTCTATTTATTGTTTGTTTGTTTGTTTGTTTCTTTGTTTCTTTGTTTCTTTGTTTATTTATTGTTTGTTTATTTGTTTGTTTATTATTTGTTTATTATTTATTTATTATTCATTCATTCATTCATTCTATTTATTGTTTGTTTGTTTGTTTATTTATTTATTTATTTATCTATCTATCTATCTATCTATCTATTTATCTATTTATTTATTTATTTATTTATTTATTTATTTATTTATTCATTCATTTATTTATTTATTTATTAATTAGATTTGTATGCTGCCCCTCTCCGTAGATTCAGGGCGGCTCACAACATACAATAAAACAATTCACAACAAATCTAATAAATTTTAAAAAAATTTAAAAACCCATTATTAAACCAGACATACACACAGACATACCATACATAAATTGTATAGGCCTGGGGGAGGGGGAAATGCTTCAATTCCCCCATGCCTGAGGGCAGAGGTGAGTTTTAAGGAGTTTACGAAAGGCAAGGAGGGTGGGGGCAGTTCTAATCTCCGGGGGGAGCTGGTTCCAGAGAGTTGGGGCCACCACAGAGAAGGCTCTTCCCCTGGGACCCGCCAGATGACATTGTTTAGTCAACGGGACCCGGAGAAGGCCAACTGTGTGGGACCTAATCGGTCGCTGGGATTCGTGCGGCAGAAGGCGGTCCCGGAGATATTCTGGTTCAATGCCATGAAGGGCTTTATAGGTCATAACCAACACTTTGAATTGTGACCGGAAATTGATCGGCAACCAATGCAGACTATGGAGTGTTGGTGTAACATGGGCATACCTGGGGAAGCCCATGACTGCTCTCGCAGCTGCATTCTGCACGATCTGAAGTTTCCGAACACTTTTCAAAGGTAGCCCATGTAGAGAGCATTACAGTAGTCGAATCTTGAGGTGATGAGGCCATAAGTGACTGTGAGCAGTGAGTCCCGGTCCAAATAGGGCCCCAACTGGTGCACCAGGCGAACCTGGGCGAACGCCCCCCTCGCCACAGCTAAAAGATGGTTTTCCAAGTTGCGGACCCTCTCTGAGGGGGTCAATAATTCCCCCCCAGGGTTATGGACAGACAGATGGAATCCAATAAAATAAATTTAAAAAAAATTTAAAATCAGTACCGTTAAATAAACCTTAAATAGCCTAGAGAGACAGTAAGGAGTGAGAAAAAAACTCAAGATTGCCTTACCTTGATTTTCTTCACATTAGCCCTTCAAGGTGGACGAGATCTAAGAATCCAACTCTCTTCATGAGAATAAGGGAAAGTATTGCCTGTGATATCTGAGCAGCTCGGTGGCCTAGAGATGAAGACACTCAACTTCCTACTCAGAAGGTTGGGAGTTCGATCCTAGGTAGCAATAGATGTTTCTCTTATCAGCACAATGAAAAAAATCTCTCACTGTGCTGTGAATTCCACATAGGCATCAGGAAGGGCAGCCAGCCAGAAAATGCTCAGCTCCATTCAATTACCCTGACCTCACTTTGAAGCAAGAGATTACAGGCTCATAAAAAGAAACCTAGTTCCTGACTTGTCTACCTTGGAGGGCTGACGGAATACAGACCCAGCAAACTGGGTTATAGCTTAGCCGTGATTGATTGTGGTGTTTGAGCCTTCAGACAACTGTTGCCCTGCAGTTGAGTAGAACAACACGCACCAATCTGCCCGGATGGCAACAGTAGGATTTTTGTACCATCTTGTCTGATGTCTACAACTAGAGTCTTTTTTTCCCCTGTGACAAATCTATTTCTATTGCTTCTTTTTGTCTCTTCTGGTTTGTTTTAAGATTTTTTTCTTAGATTTTCTTAACCTCTTTTGATTTCTAACTTATACCTTTCTGTCAATCTGGACCACATGCTATTAGTATTCTTTGCATGATTTAAAAACCTTCCGATTGTATCTGGGGAGAGAGGGGGGGGAAAGACAGCAACACATGTATTTCTTTCTTTTGGGAAGATGTGGTTTGATTTTTTTCCTTTGTTACTTCTTTTCTTTCTTTCTCTTTTCCTTTTTTTCTCTTTCTTTCTTTCTTTCTTTCTTTTTCTTTCTCTTTCTTTCTTTCTTTCTTCCTTCCTCCTTCTTTTTCTTTCTCTTTTTCTTTCTCTCTTTCTTTTTCTTTCTTTCTCTCTTTTTCTTTTTCTTTTTCTTTATTTCTCCCTCTATCTCTTTCTTTCTTTCTTTTTCTTTTCTTTTTCTTTCTTTCTCTCTCTCTCTCTCTTTCTTTCTTTTTCTTTCTCTCTCTCTTTCTTTCATTTTCTTTCTCTTTTTCTTTCTTTCTTTCTCTTTTTCTTTCTCTCGCTCTTTCTTTCTTTTTCTTTCTCTTTCTTTCTTCCTCTCTTTCTTTTTCTTTCTCTTTTTCTTTCTCTCTCTTTTTCTTTCTTTCTCTTTCTCTCTTTCTTTTTCTTTCTCTTTTTCTTTATTTCTCCCTCTATCTCTTTCTTTCTTTCTTTCTTTCTTTTTCTTTTCTTTTTCTTTCTTTCTCTCTCTCTTTCTTTCTTTTTCTTTCTTTTTCTTTCTCTCTCTCTCTTTCTTTCTTTTTCTTTCTCTTTTTCTTTCTTTCTCCCTCTGTCTATCTCTTTCTTTTCTTTTTCTTTCTTTCTTTTTTCTTTCTCTTTTTCTTTCTTTCTTTATTTCTCTCTCTCTATTTCTTTCTTTCTCTCCTCCTTCTTTCTTTCTTTCATTCTTAATTTCTTTCTTTCTGTTTCATGCCTTCTAACTTCCTTCCTTCTTTGCCTTTGATCCCAGACAGAATCCTAATGCTAAATCAGAACAAAAACACCAGAGTAACAAAACCAAAATGGTGAATTTGACAATCGAGTAAATGGAACCCCAACATCTTAAACACACACCACCCAATTTTGGGAGGGGAATTTGTCTTTTCTTATGGCGGTTAAGGGAATTAAACCCTGGCAAAACATGTCTCTTTTTGGTTACAGAGCTCAAATTCCAGGTCCACTAGCGGCCTCTTTAAAAAAGCGGCGGGCCAGTTGGGGAACAAAATCAAAGACGCACACGAATATGATTCCGGCAACGCAACCTCTTCCCCTCCGTCCATTCAGACAAGCACATCCAGGTTGAAAAGCAGCCAAGAAACCAAGAGTAAAGCTCCCAATGGTTTCGGCCAGGCCTTCTCTTCCGGGAAGGCCAACAGCATCAGCAGCCCCGACTCTGGGAATTCTCTGCACAGCTACAGCTCCCAATCCAAAGGGGCGGTTTTGGAAGAACCGAGTCCATCTCCTCGGGATCTGGGCAAAGATCAAAAGTAAGTCGTCTTCTTCAGGAGGTGACGAGGATATTAGCTGTTCAGCCGTTCTTGAGTTTGACACCCCTGGTGTACGACAATCCTCCACAGCCAACTCACTACAGCCCCCTTTCCAGAGGACAACTAGCTATGGCCAACATGTTTCAGGACAACTCACCATAGGATAAGTTTTACACTAATATCAAAGAAATGATGGATACAGTGGTACCTCATCTTACGAACGCCTCTTCTAACAAACTTTTCAAGATACGAACCCGGTGTTTAAGATTTTTTTGCCTCTTCTTCCGAACTATTTTCACCTTACGAACCCAAGCAGCTGCTGCTGGGATGAAGGGGTTTCTTTTTTTCCCCCTTTTTTGAAGAAAGAAAAGGGAGGGGCTGCTTGGAGTAGGAAACATTTTGCAGAGAACAACGTGCTTGCAAAGGCACTGAAAGGGTGTCTTTTTAAGAAAGAAAAGGGAGGAGGGAGGGGCAGCTTGGGGGAGGAAAATTTTTGCACAGAACAATGTGCTTGCAAAGGCACTGAAACGGTGTCTTTTGAAGAAAGAAAAGGGAGGGGCAGCTTGGAGGAAAGATTTTGCAGAGAACAATGTGCTTGCAAAGGAACTGAAAGGGTGTCTTTTTAAGAAAGAAAAGGGAGGAGGGAGGGGCAGCTTGGGGGACGAAAATTTTTGCAGAGAACTACGTGCTTGCAAAGGCACTGAAACGGTGTCTTTTGAAGAAAGAAAAGGGAGGGGCGCCTCCCTTGCCTTTCTTCCTTCCCACTCACCCTTTAGCCTAGCCTTGCTTCTTCCACCCGCCCTCTTTACCTGCTCCTCCCTGCCCTCTGTTCGCCTCCCTTCTAAAGTTTGGGATTTTCCTGAAGGATTTGCACGCATTATTTGCTTTTACATTGATTCCTATGGAAAACATTGTTTCATCTTACGAACTTTTCACTTACGAACCTCCTCCTGGAACCAATTAAGTTCATATGATGAGGTACCACTGTACTTGGAAACCATTTCTGGACTTTATGCTTGGGGAGAGGGAAAAACAAAAGTTTGATTTTTGGTTTCATCAATTAGATCAATTAGTTGAGTGTTTCCCAACCTTGGCAACCTGAAGATATCTGGACTTCAACTCCCAGAATTCCCCAGCCAGCATTTGCTGGCTGGGGAATTCTGGGAGTTGAAGTCCAAATATCTTCAAGTTGCCAAGATTGGTAAACACTGAATTAGTTGATATAGAAATGGCTAGTTTATACTCCTATGTCCTCGGAGAGGGTCAAAATATAAATCCAATTAATAATAATAATAACAACGCTTTGAGCTCTAAGCACATAGCGCTTATAAGCAGCATCCTGACTAACAGGAAGCAAGCTTCCTATAATCTTCTCCATTGTCCTCACCACTCTCTGTAGGGGCTTTCTACCTGAGGCACTGCTGCCACCAAATGAAACAGTGATGCAATTTATTAAAACACTCTCAGTAAAAAAAAAAAGTGGCCAGGATAGAAGGAAAAAGCCTCCTCAGAAAGGACATGGACTTTCTGATTTTTTAAAAACTGTGTGGCTTGTAAAAGAGGAATGTTGTGTCAGAGGCCTCCAGGCATCTAGAATCACTGTCCTTTCTGGAAATCGTCTCTTTTCAGTGGAGCGCCTTGGCCATCTCTTGAGCCTCTTGGAAAGAAGAAGGCCAACGTTGTCTCACCAACGTTTTCCAGGTCTCCACTTCAGCCATGTCTTCGAGATGTATCTCCTTCCAGCCGGTCCTCTCTGGACTCGAGCCACTCGGAAGCCTTGCATCGCAAAGTGGGCCGCAGGTCTTCGCCAAGCCCATCTTGTTGTTCATCGAAATCAAGGTGAGTAATCTGCTGGGTGGTGTTGTGATTCCGTCTGAGGCTCCTCAGGGAACGGCTGAACCTCTGCCGGCCCCCTGCTCAGAGGGGGAGGATGAGGAACAGGAGGAGGAGGAGGAGGCCCAGGCAGAAGGGGAGGAGGAATATCAGGCCGAGGGAGAGGGAGAACAGCCAGAGTCTCCCGGGGTGGAGCTCTCCCCAGCAAGCAGCCTGGAGTCCTTAGATGAAAATGCTCAAGCCATCATCGATCACAGGCAGAGAAGAGCAGCACAACGAAGGGGACAATTAGCCAGGTATTTCCAGCCCTAAATAGGCAACAGCTGGGTTTGGGTGTGGTTCTCCCCAGAAAGGCTGAAAAGGCAGACCCACCCTTCCTGTATTGTGGAGTATTATCTTTGGGAGTCCTGGGACCTGGCTGTGATCTTTGGCGTCTCTGATTCTGGCTTGTGGCCTTGAAGGCTGAAATCTTGGGGGGAAAGGCGTGGGGGCTTATTCTCTACAGTGGTGTGTGTGCCAGCAAGAAGTCTGCTGTATTGTCTGGCCGTCAGGACTTTGCTGTGAAGCCTCATAGCCTGCCTGTTGGGAAGAACAGGTTTTTCTCTGTGTTTATTTTTCAAACTATAAAGTGCTTTTGCTTTTACCAGCGTGTCTGGCTGCTTTTTCCAGTTGGTGTTGAAGTCTGGGGGCACCCAGACAGAACAGGTGGTTTATTTATTTTGATTTGAAATCTCTGTGTGCGTGTGCGCTGGAATTTTATGAAAAAGTTCGCATGAGATATTTGGACAAAGAGGACAGAAATGTTTATTCTCTCTGGGTATACCAAAACGATTTGCAAAGCATGGCACTTTTCATAAAGAAGAAATACTGACAGAAGCTAAAGAGCAGATTAATATACTATTACAAGACCTCCCAATACTATGCTAGCTATTCTAGCACGGTGGGTTACAACCTATCACAGAGGCTCAAAATATTGCTCCCTAAATGTGGTCTACATCCTGTTTCCTTTCTCCTAAAGATGAATAGTACCTTATATTATTTATTATTATTATTTATTAGATTTTTATGCCGCCCCTCTCCATAGACTCGGGGCGGCTCACAACAGTGATAAAAGCAATATATAATGACAAATGTAATAGTTAGAATCTAAAATAACAATAATACATTTTAAAAGTTTAGGAAACAAGGAACCCCAATATATAAAAACATACATACAGTCATATCATGCACAAAAACTACATAGGCAGGGGGAGATGTTTCAGTTCCCCCACGCATGACAACAGTTCTGTGGCAGTTCTAATCTCTCGAGGGAGCTGATTCCAGAGGGTCGGAGCCACCACAGAGAAGGCTCTTCCCCTGGGTCCCACCAGACGACATTGTTTAGTTGACGGGACCTGGAGAAGACCAACTCTGTGGGACCTAACCGGTCGCTGGGATTCGTGCGGCAGAAGGCAGTCTCATAGATACCCTGGTCCAGTGCCATGAAGGGCTTTATAGGTGATGACCAACACTTTGAATTGTGACCGTAAACTGATCGGCAACCAATGCAGACTGTGGAGTGTTGGAGTAACATGGGCATATCAGGGAATGCCCATGATTGCTCTCGCAGCTGCATTCTGCACAATCTGAAGTTTCCAAACATTCTTCAAAGGTAGCCCCATGTAGAGAGCGTTACAGTAGTCGAACCTCGAGGTGATGAGGGCATGAGTGACTGTGAGCAGAGACTCCCGATCCAGATAGGGCCGCAACTGATGCACCAGGCGAACCTGGGCAAACGCCCCCCTCGCCACAGCTGAAAGATGTTTCTCTAATGTGAGCTGTGGATCGAGGAGGACGCCCAAGTTGCGGACCCTCTCCGAGGGGGTCAATAATCCCCCCCCAGGGTGATGGACGGACAGATGGAATTGTCCTTGGGAGGCAAAACCCACAGCCACTCCGTCTTATCCGGGTTGAGTTTGAGTCTGTTGACATCCATCCAGGTCCCAACAGCCTCCAGGCACCGGCACATCACTTCCACTGCTTTGTTGATTTATCATATGCCCTAAACAGATATGAATTGGGTAACTGTGCCTTTCATAAGAACAACAGATACCTATCATCAAACATTTCCTTAAAACAGAATTTAAACATACCCAAAAGTTAAAAAACAGGAAACACTTATCTTCTGAAAACAGAATTTAAACAACAGACATTGATATTCTGAAAACAAAATTTAAACTATTTTATACACAATGTATTCACTTGGATTCTCCCTTCGTTCCGATCCGAGAAGACCAAAGTAGAACATTTTCAACTGTGAGTTATTGTGATTATGTGTCAAAAAATAATATCCCAATCAAGGAACTTTAACGAGAAAAAACATAAACACTTTATATATGTTTATCCCAGGCATGTTTAAATTCAGTTACTGTGGATTTACCAACCACGTCTGCTGTAAGTTTGTTCCAAGCATCTACTACTCTTTCAGTAAAATAATATTTTCTCATGTTGCCTTTGATCATTCCCCCAACTAACTTCAGATTGTGTCCCCTTGTTCTTGTGTTCACTTTCCTATTAAAAACACTTCTCTCCTGAACCTTATTTAACCCTTTAACATATTTAAATGTTTCGATCATGTCTCCCCTTTTCCTTCTGTCCTCCAGATTATACAGATTGAGTTCATTGTCTTTCTTAAGCATAAAACGTATCAGGAAAGGCTTAATGAACTCAATCTCTATAGTCTGGAGGATAGAAGGAAAAGAGGGGACATGATCGAAACATTTAAGTATGTTAAAGGGTTAAATAAGGTTCAGGAGGGAAGTGTTTTTAATAGGAAAGTGAACACAAGAACAAGGGGACACAATCTGAAGTTAGTTGGGGGAAAGATCAAAAGCAACATGAGAAAATATTATTTTACTGAAAGAGTAGTAGATCCTTGGAACAAACTTCCAGCAGACGTGGTTGGTAAATCCACAGTAACTGAATGGAAACATGCCTGGGATAAACATAGATCCACCCTAAGATAAAATACAGGAAATAGTATAAGGGCAGACTAGATGGACCATGAGGTCTTTTTCTGCCGTCAGACTTCTATGTTTCTATGTTTCTATAAACCACCATCGTTCACAGGCTGTGTCACTGTATATAAACAGGGAGAAAGCCCCACCTTCCCTCGCACGGATAATGTTATGTAGTCCGGTAATGAAACTTCTGCACACAAACAACTAAGATCAGAGAGTATCAAGGAGTAACAATTCAGCCTGAGTTATATGTGTTTATTGTCTTCAATTGTAGAAAAAATATTTCCAGGATTTCTTCCCAGATGCAAAATTGCTTACGTTCCTAAAACTCTCGTTGTCTTTGAAGTTGTCAATGTTAAAATTGGAAGTGTTTCTTTTTCTCAGCCATAAATGGCTAAACCGGTTGTGCACATCACGATAAACCAGGTATGCCAAGAATTTTGAATAATCTGGCATAAACCAGCGCGTTTATATCAGCGTAATCCTCCAAAGGGGCTTTTAAGTCACAGTTTGGTGAGCAAGAAGTAATAGTCTGATTTACATATAATGTGGGTGGATTTGCATATCAACTAAACCAGAAGTAAGCAAACCATGCAGTCATTTAATGCAATGTATGAATCTGGTTTTGGCCCCCGTCATCTTAGCTCTTCTTTACCGGGGAGAGGCGCTAACAAGCCAGGTTCTTTATTCATCATTGTACGGTGCTCAAAGAATAAATAAAGGGAACGAACACTCAAAGAACACATCCTAGATCTGAATGAATGAATTATTCTCATTGAATACTTTGTTCTGTACAAAGTTGAATGTGCACAACAGCAGGGGAAATTGATGATCCATCAGTGTTGCTTCCTATGTGGACAATTTGATTTCACAGAGGTTTAATAATAATAATAATAATAATAATAATAATAATACAGTAATAATAATAATAACAACAACAACAACAATAATAATAATTATTATTATTATTATTATTTATTGGATTTGTATGCCGCCCCTCTCCGTAGACTCGGGGCGGCTAACAACAATGATAAAAACAGCATGTGACAATCCAATAATAAAACAACTAAAAACTCTTATTATAAAACCAAACATACACACAAACATACCATGCATAACTTGTAATGGCCTAGGGGGAAGGAATATCTTAACTCCCCCATGCCTGGCGGTATAAATGAGTCTTGAGTACTTTATGAAAGACAGGGAGGGTGGGGGCAATTCTAATCTCCGGGGGCAGTTGGTTCCAGAGGGCCGGGGCCGCCACAGAGAAGGCTCTTCCCCTGGGGCCCGCCAAACGACATTGTTTAGTCCAGTGATTTTCAACCTTTTTTGAGCCGCGGCACATTTTTTACATTTACGAAACCCTTGGGCACATTGAGCGGGGGGGGAGGGGGCTAAAAAACTTTGGACAAAAAAATTATCTCTCTCTCTCTCTTCCTCCCCTTCACTCTATTTCTTTCTCCCTCCCTCCCTCTTTCTCTCCCTTCCTTCCTCTTTCTTTCTCTCTCCATCCCTCTTTCGTTCTCTTCCTTCCTTCCTCTCTTTTTTGCTCTCTTTCTCTCTCCCTCCCTACCACCCTCTCTTTCTCTCTCTCTCTTGCTTTCTTTCTCTCTCTTTCTCTCTATCTCTTTATCTCTCTTTTTTTCTCTCTCTCTCTCTCTTTCTTTCTTTCTCTCTCTTGTTCTCTGTCTCTCTCTCTCTCTCTCTTTAGCTCTCTTTCTTTCTCTCTCTCTCTTGCTTTCTTTCTCTCTTGCTTTCTTTCTCTCTGAGCTTCGCGGCACACCTGACCATGTCTCGCGGCACACTAGTGTGCCACGGCACACTGGTTGAAAAACACTGGTTTAGTCGACGGGACCCGGAGAAGACCCACTCTGTGGGACCTTATCGGTCGCTGGGATTCGTGCGGTAGTTTTGTCTCTACTCCTGGAATTATATTGTGTTGTTTAAGTGTTCCCTTTATTTTTTTTGAGTAGTATATTTTACTTTGGATCTCGGCTTGTCCCAATTTTAATAAATTAGCTGAGAGGTTATCTGGTTTGCTCACTTAACTTAGATTGCATGAAAAGCGAAGGGGAAGAAATTGGGAAGCACAAAACATTGTTTTTTTTCTTATTCCTTAGAACAATGTTTCCCAACCTTGGCAACTTGAAGATATCTGGACTTCAACTCCCAGAATTCCCCAGCCAGCATTCACTGGCTGGGGAATTCTGGGAGTTGAAGTCCAAATATCTTCAAGTTGCCAAGGTTGGGAAACATTGCCTTAGAAGGCAGGTTTTTAATTTCTGTTCAGACTGATATTAACTTATCTGTAATTACCTAATGGGTTCACCCCACCCAGTTGCTGCTTCTATTGTGGCATTTCTGTATAAATAGCACATTAGCAATAATTAGTGATAAAAGCATTTAAAATGCTGGGAGAAAGAAGGAGGGAGGGAAAGGACAAAGAAAAAAGAGATGGAAGGGAAAAGAGGGAGGGAGAGAGGATGGATAGAAGGAAGGAAGTAAAAAAGGAAGGAAAGAAGAGAGGCATGAGAAGGAGGAGGGAAGGGAAGGAAGGAAGGAGAGAAAGGAAGGAAGGAAAGGAAGGAAGGAAGGAAAGGAAGGAAGGAAAGGAAGGAAGGAAAGGAAGGAAGGAAGGAAGAAAAGAAGAGCATGAGAAAGAAGAAAGGAAATGGTGGGAGGGAAGGAAGGAGAGAAAGAAAGGAAGGAAGGAGAGAAAGAAAGGAAGGAAGGAAGGAAGAAAAGAGGAGCATGAGAAAGGAGAAGGAAGGAAATGGTGGGAGGGAAGGAAAGAAGGAAGGAAGGAAGGAAGGAAGGAAAAAAGACTGGACCAGAAACAAAACCCTGCTTTTCTCCACGCTCTCTTAAACCTCTCCTCTCAGATTCTCTTCCCGTTCTCCCAGTTACTCCGAAAAGTCCTGCAAGAGAGCGACTGGAAGCAGGAATTCAAGATCACGACGTAGCCCCAGCTATTCTCAATATAGAGCTGGCAGGTAGGCATAAAAATACTCCACTGCTGCTGATCCCCTGCTGGAAATCCATCACTGCCTTGAGATCCAGATTTCATCCCCTGGACTATCATAACGAGAATCCCACCTTGAGCCTGACAGCTCTCTTCTCTTCTTCCCTTTCATCTCCCCTTCCTTCCTTCCTTCCTTCCTTCCTTTCTTCTCTCCTCCTCTTTCTCCTCCTACTCCTAATCTTCCTTCCTTCCTTTACTCCCTCCCTCCCTCCCCCTCCTCCTCTTTTTCTCTTCGTCCTCTTCTTCTTTCCTTCCTTCCTTCCTTCCATCCTTCCTTTCTTCTTTCCTTCCATCCTTCCTTCCTTCCTTCTTTCCTTCCTTCCATCCTTCCTTCCTTCCTTCTTTCCTTCCTTCCATCCTTCCTTCCATCCTTCCTTCCATCCTTCCTTCCTTCTTTCTTTCCTTCCTTCCTTCCATCCTTCCTTCCTTCTTTCCTTCCTTCCATCTTTCCTTCCTTCTTTCCTTCCATTCTTCCATCCTTCCTTCCTTCTTTCCTTCCTTCCTTCCATCCATCCATCCTTTCTTCCTTCCTTCCTTCCTTCTTTCCTTCCTTCCATCCTTCCTTCCTTCTTTCCTTCCTTCCATCCTACCTACCTTCCTTCTTTCCTTCCTTCCATCCTTCCTTCCTTCTTTTCTTCCATCCTTCCTTCTTTCCTTCCTTCCTTCTTTCCTTCCTTCCTTCCTTCCTTCCATCCTTCCTTCCATCCTTCCTCCTTCTTTCCTTCCGTCTTTCCTTCCTTCCTTCTTCCTGACTCAAAGTTGACTTAGCTTTCCATCCTTCCAAGGTGAGTCAAATCAAAACCCAGATTGTTGGAGGCAAATATGCTGATTCTGTAAACCGCTTAGAGAGGGCTGTAAAAGCACTATGAAGTGGTATATAAGTCTAAACGCTGTTGCTACTGCTATGATCTCTAGCTCCCTCTAATGGCAATCCGCAACACCTTCAGCCAATCAGACATAGCTCAGTTAAAGCTATATACATTAATACACATTGTTGGTTTATATATTGCCAACCCAACCGTTGGACAGAGTCCTAACAGTGATTCACTTAAAAACTGTGTTAAGAGACATCATTAAACAGGGCACAAAACTCACTTCACTGTCTCACTGAACCATAAAAATTTGAGACTCAATTGTGGTCGTAAATGGAGAATTACTTGTAGTTTAGCCAACTGTACAAGCTAACATTTTTAGAGGGAGATCCACACAGTCTTGAACCCAGCAATCAGGGTTCCCAACCCCATCATCAAGGGCAGCGTCTAACCTTCTGGAAATATCTTTTTCTCAGAGGCCGTGAACAAGATGGCTCCAGTGGGAAGGAGTCCCACAGGCATCAGGGGCCGCCCGCGGCGCAAAGAATGCTATTCCCCCATGAGGAAACGTCGGAGAGATTCTCCCAGCCACTTGGAAGCCCGGCGGATAACCAGGTGAGGGGTCTTTCATCTCTACCCCTTAAATATCACCCCCCCCCCCCTCTTTATGGCAGGAAGTATTTATAAAAAGAAAGTGGTTGAAAAGAATTGGAAGACAATATGGAAAGAGGGACAGATACATTATAACAGTGTTTTTCAACCAGTGTGCCGTGGCACACTAGTGTGCCGCGAGACATGGTCAGGTGTGCCGCGAAGCTCAGAGAGAAAGAAAGCAAGAGAGAGAGAGAGAGAGAAAGAAAGCAAGAGAGAGAGAAAGAAAGAGAGAAAGAAAGCAAGAGAGAAAGAGAGAGAAAGAAAGAGATCTAAAGAGAGAGAGAGAGAGAAAGAGAACAAGAGAGAGAGAGAAAGCAAGAGAGAGAGAGGAAAACAAAAGAGAGATAAAGAGATAGAGAGAAAGAGAGAGAAAGAAAGCAAGAGAGAGAGAGAAAGAGAGGGAGGGAAGGAGAGAGAGAGAAAGACATAGAGGGATGTAGGGAGGGAGAGAGAAAGAGAGCAAAAAAGAGAGGAAGGAAGGAAGAGAAAGAAAGAGGGATGGAGAGAGAGAGAAAGAAAGAGGAAGGAAGGGAGAGAAAGAGGGAGGGAGAAAGAAATAAAGTGAAGGGGGAGGAAGAGAGAGAGAGCGAATTTTTTTCCAAACTTTTTTTAGCCGCCTCCCTCCCTGCTCAATGTGCCCCAGGGTTTCGTAAATGTAAAAAATGTGCCACGGCTCAAAAAGGTTGAAAATCACTGCATTATAAGCACAAAACGGAAACAGCTGAGAAATTAAGAGGAAATGGATGAGGGGCCTTGGAATCTTATAGAAAGATTTTTCCCTTTTTATGAATTACTACTTTAGTTTTTTCCCCTTTATTATAATTAATCTCCTTGATTTAATTGGGATGAGATTGATAACTGTTTAGAATGTTATATTTATAATCAATTTACCAACTTTATTAAGAGCGAACAATTATTTCATCTGTTTATGTAGGTTG
>NC_091959.1:45231794-45341794 GCF_031021105.1 Erythrolamprus reginae
AAGGAAAGGAAGAAGAAAGGGAGGAGAGGAGAGGAAAGGAAAGGAAAGGAAGAAGAAGGGAGGAAAGGAAAGGAAGAAGAAGGGAGGAAAGGAAAGGAAGAAGAAAGGGAGGAGAGGAAAGGAAAGGAAGAAGAAGGGAGGAAAGGAAAGGAAGAAGAAGGGAGGAAAGGAAAGGAAGAAGAAGGGAGGAAAGGAAAGGAAGAAGAAGGGAGGAAAGGAAAGGAAGAAGAAGGGAGGAAAGGAAAGGAAGAAGAAGGGAGGAAAGGAAAGGAAGAAGAAAGGGAGGAGAGGAGAGGAAAGGAAAGGAAAGGAAGAAGAAGGGAGGAAAGGAAAGGAAGAAAAAAGGGAGGAGAGGAAAGGAAGAAGAAAGGGAGGAGAGGAGAGGAGAGGAAAGGAAAGGAAGAAGAAAGGAAGAAGAAAGGAAGAGAATCAGGCTCACTTCCAGCACATTCTAGAAGCATCTCGGTCTGGCATACTGTATAATCCCACGGTGAGTTCATTCATTTCAATGAATGGAGAAGGAAGGAATGAGGGCAGCGACCGCACTTCCTGTTTTTCCCTGGTCCTTGGCAACCCAGCCGGCTTGAAAACGATGGTTCCTCGACCTTCCGAGTTTAAATGCTACCTTGGATCTATCTGTATTTTTGGGGTTTTTTGATCTTCCCACAGGAGTTCGTGTAACAAACACAGGCAGAGGAGCCAATTTAAAAAAAAAAAACCCAAAAAAGGAAAATAAAAAGAACAAAATGCCACACCCCGCCTGCAGTATTTCATTTGCTGTGATTTGGGTTTCCGTTACCAGAAACTCACAGGCTTTGCATTATCTGTCCAATCTGGAATCATTTGTGCTTCCCGTGAGAATCCTGGCTTGGGTTTGTACGATGATGCACTGGCTGGTTTCCTTGGTTGTCCACGGAATTCTCAGGAGCCTTCTCCATCCCAAAGTTATCCATTAGTGAATTTATTATTTATTTATTTATTTATTTATTTACTTACTTACTTACTTACTTACTTACTTACTTACTTACTTACTTACTTACTTACTTACTTACTTATTTACTTACTTTCTTGCTTGCTTACTTACTTACTTAATTATTTACTTATTTACTTTCTTACTAACTAACTTACTTACTTATTTACTTACTTTCCTACTTATTCCTTAATTATTTACATTTACTTTCTTACTAACTTACTTACTTACTTTCTTACGTATTTATTTACTCACTTACTTACTAACTTATTTACTTATTTCTTTCTTACTTACTTACTTACTTACTTTCTTGCTTACTTACTTATTTACTTATTTACTTTCTTACTAACTTACTTACTTACTTACTTATTTACTTACTTTCTTACATTTACTTTCTTACTAACTTACTTATTTACATACTTTCTTACTAACTTATTTACTTACTTTCTTACTTACTTATTTATTTACTCACTTATTTACTTACTAACTTATTTACTTATTTACTTTCTTTCTTTCTTATTTACTTTCTTACTAACTTACTTACTTATTTACTTATTTACTTTCTTACTTATTTACTTACTTACTTACTTACTTACTTATTTACCTACATATTTATTTATTTATTTACTTACTTACTTACTTACTTACTTATTTACCTACATATTTATTTATTTATTTACTTACTTACTTACTTACTTACTTTCTTACTTACTTACTTACTTATTTACTTATAAGTTGGGGGCTCATGTGAAATGTTTACTTCTTCCTAGGGGAGACGTAACAGAAAATAATTGAAAAACACTGCACTAGGAGCAAAGGTGGAATTCAGCCTGTTCACACGGGTCCAGCCGAACTGGTAGCGGAAAATTTTGAGTAGTTCGAGAACAGGCAAATACCACCCCTGGTTGGCCCGCCCTTCTCCCGCCCACTCGTCAGCTTGACGTTCACCTTGCCCACCCAGTTGCCACTCACACACACACACCACCTACCCTGCCCTATATATCTTGCCTTTGCCACACAGCCCAGGCGTCTATGTTGACTTGAAGGATCTTCAAAAATATAGTAGTATCAGGCAGTAGGGAAAGCAAGGTGAATGCTTGGCTGCATAGCTAGAGGTATCACAAGCAGGAAGAGGGAGATTGTGATTCCGCTGTATGACACCACGTTTGGTGACACCACGTTTGGAATAATACTGTGTTCAGTTCTGGAGACCTCACCTACAAAAAGATATTGACAAAATTGAACGGGTCCAAAGATGGGCTACAAAAATGGTGGAAGGTCTTATCAGGAAAGACTTCATGAACTCAATCTGTATAGTCTGGAGGACAGAAGGAAAAGGGTGGACATGATCGAAACATGTTAAAGGGTTAAATACGGTTCAGGAGAGCAGTGTTTTTAATAGGAAACCCAAGAACAAGGGGCCACAATCTGAGGTTAGTTGGGGGAAAGATCAGAAGCAAGATGAGAAAATATTATTTGACTGAAAGAGTTGTAGATGCTTGGAAAAAACTTCTAGCAGACGTGGTTGGTCAATGAATTTAAAAATGCCTGGGATAAACATAGCTCCATCCTAAGATAAAATACAAGAAATAGTATAAGGGCAGACTAGATGGACCAGGAGGTCTTTTTCTGCCGTCAATCTTCTATGTTTCTATGTTCCTGGGATATGAGACACATTCCAGTAAAAAATGGTCTCTTTTTTCCCTGGCTTCATTTTATGTTTTTTTTTTAAGTTCTCGGTGACAGACAACTTAGCTGACAGGCTGATTTGGGAAAAACGTCGTCAAATTTGGTTCGTTCTTGGAGGCGAGTCGTCAGGAAGTCTCGGAGGCCACAGATCAGCCACCGAGGTCGAGAAACATCTTCCAGGATTGACGAAGCATCAGATGAGGTCGTTCGCATAATCCATAAGGCTCAAATCCTGCTCAAGTGAATCTTTATTTTTTAAAAGGGTTTCTAATGAAATGGAATTTTTTTTCCTTTGAGAAATGGGAGGCCAACGCGAAAGATATTAGCTGGGACTTGGTGTACTTCCGTGCATTTCAAAAAGTGGAATTGTCTTTTTAAAATAATAATAATAATAATAATAAAATTAAGGCATCTTTGAGATCTGCAGCCCGGAGGAGAATTTTGCATTCGGTAAGCCCTTTAAGCTGCAAAGTAAAATTGGAGAGGAACAAATTTATTACAGCTTAATCCTAGATGGTTCCAGGTAGATATTGGCGGCCAGCACATCTGATTAATTTGAAATGAGTGAAATGGTCTGTGGAAAGTGGAGTGGGAAGCAGATGTTCCCATTTGAAACGTGTTATTATTTTTGGCAACGGGTAGTGCTCTGATTAAATATAATAAACGTAATTGTGAATAAGTAATAGTTATAAAGTTCCACAGGAGTCCACTCAGAAAGGTGACAACTGGCTGTGGCTTTAGCTTTATTTAATGAAATAAAAGAACGGCAAATTTGGAGGGTAATAATAAGGCAGGGAGGGAGGAAGAATGGAAAGCAGGGAGGAAAGGAGGAATAAAGGAAGGAAGGAGGGAGGGAGGAAGAAAGGAAGGAAGGAAGGAAAGCAGGGAGGAGAGAGGGAGGGAGGGAGGAAAGAAGGAAGAAGGGAAGTGGGGAGAGAGGAAGGGAGGAAGGAAAGGAAGAGAGGAAAGTGAGAGAGGGAGGAAAGAAGGAAAGCAGGGAGGAAGGGAGGAATAAAGGAAGGGAAGGAAGTAGGGAGGAAGAATGGAAGGAAGGAAGGAAGGAAGGAAAGCAGGGAGGAGAGAGGGAGGGAGGAAAGAAGGGAGAAGGGAAGTGGGGAGAGAGGGAGGGAGGAAGGAAAGGAAATAAAGGAGGGAGGGAGGAGAAGGGGGAAGGATTAAGAGAAAGAAAGAAAAATTGAAAGAGAGAATTGGGTGGAAGGGAGGGAGGAAGGAAAGAAGGAAGGAAGGAAAAGGAAGAGAGGAAAGTGAGAAAGGGAGGAAGAAAGGAAGGGAGGGAGGAAGGGGAAGGAAGGATAAAGAGAAAGAAAGAAAAATGGAAAGAAATAGAATTATAAGAGGGAGGATAGAAGGATCCTCCTCCTTTACTCCTCCTCTCCCTTCTAGCACCAATGATGTTACGCTTCCCAGCTCAGAGACCCCCAAGGATACCCCTCCTCCTTCATCTCCTCCTCCATTCTGCAAACCCATTCAGCCTTCCAGCACTGATGATGTCCCCTAGTTGGGTCGTGAAATGCCTGCAGGAACGCGACCAAATACCAAGGACCTTTTCTTTAGACTTCCGAGCTACAAATATATTCTCCTTTTTGGAGACACAACTCTGAAAGAAAACAGCCTTGCATTGGTCAATACCCTGGACCGAGAAGGGAAGTAGTCCCATGGGATTGGGCGGCATATAAATGTAAATAATAAACAAACAAACAAACAAATAAAGCAGGAAGCAGGTGGACACACCTCAATTTTGCTCTTCTCTCCTCTCTCTCTCTTTTTTCCTCTCGACTCTTTCTCTCTCTCTCTCTTCCTCTCATCTCTCTCTCTTTTCCTTTCCTCTCTTTCTCTTTTCCTCTCATCTCTCTCTCTCTTTTCTTCTCCTCTCTCTTTCCCTCTATCTTTTTCTCTCATCTCTCTCTTTCCCTCCCTCTCTTTTCCTCTCCTCTCTCTCTTCCTCTCATCTCTCTCTCTATTCTCCTCTTCTCTCTTTCTCTCTGTCTCTTTCCCTCCCTCTCTTTTCCTCTCGTCTCTCTCTTCCTCTCATCTCTCTCTCTCTATTCTCCTTTCCCCTCTCTCTCTTTTCCTTTCCTCTTTCTCTTTCCCTCCCTCTCTTTTCCTCTCCTCTCTCTCTTCCTCTCATCTCTCTCTCTCTATTCTCCTCTCCTCTCTTTCTCTGTCTCTTTTCCTGTCCTCTCTCTTTCTCTTTCCTCCTATCTCTCTTTTACTCTCCTCTCTCTCTCTTTTCCTCTCTCTTTTCCTCTCCTCTCTCTCTTCCTCTCATCTCTCTCTCTATTCTCCTCTCCTCTCTTTCTCTCTGTCTCTTTCCCTCTCTCTCTATTCTCCTCTCTCTCTCTTTTCCTCTCCTCTCTCTTTCTCTTTTCCCCTCCTCTCTCTCTTTTCCTCTCCCCCTCGCTCTCTCTCTCTTTCCCTTTTCCTCTCCTCTCTCTCTCTCTTTCCCTTTCTCTTTTCCTCTCATCCCTCTCTCCTGTTTTCCCTACCATCTATTGCTTCCAGCAGCCTCCTGCAAAGGAAACAGGTTGTGGCCTGGGTGGAGTGAGTGTGAGAAATAACTCAGCTTTTCCAACATCAAGCTCATCAGCTGTGGCGGAAGCACAGACCATCCGAAAGCTGGCTTGTAGCCAGGCCATTTTCGGTGGCACAGAGGAAAGCCAAGTCCCTCCTCAGTCCTCCAGACAGTCAGCTGGCCCAATGCCCGGCTCCACCTTTGTCCGCAGAGAAGATTCCTTGCAGGGACTGTCAGCCCAAGGAGGCCGAGGAGGCGGTTGGCGGTGTCGGTTTTAACTCTCCTGCTTGGCTGACGCTGCGAGGCTTTAAACGGGCCCTCTTTAAAAACGCTTTGAAGAAACACACACACACCCAGCTGTCTTATCTTGGCCCTGCTTGACCGTTGCACATTGCAGGTAAGGCGTGGCACCCTTGCACACAGAGAGAGACATGGCAAGAAGTGGAAGGGAGGGGGGGATAGGCAGGGGGGGCTCGGGGAATGGCCAGGCTGACCTCTGCAGCTGGCGTTGGGGTGGGTGCGAGAGAGGGGGAGGTTGAGCCATAACTTGGGGTGGTGTTGCTTAACAGCTTAAATTGAACAGGTCCAAAGACGGGCTACAAGAATGGTGGAAGGTCTTAACCATAAAACATTATCAGGAAAGACTTCATGAACTCAATCTGTATAGTCTGGAGGACAGAAGGAAAAGGGGGGACATGATCGAAACATTTAAATATGTAAAGTGTTTTTAATAGGAAAGTGAACACAAAAACAAGGGGACACAATCTGAAGTTAGTTGGGGGGGAAATCAAAAGCAGCATGAGAAAATATTATTTTACTGAAAGAGTAGTAGATCCATGGAACAAACTTCCAGCAGATGTGGTTGGTAAATCCACAGTAACTGAATTTAAACATGCCTGGGATAAGCATATATCCATTGTAAGATAAAATACAGGAAATAGTATAAGGGCAGACTAGATGGACCATGAGGTCTTTTTCTGCCGTCAGTCTTCTATGTTTCTATGTTTCTTGAAGTTTGCAATTCATTTATTTATCTATTTTTCTTTCTTTCTTTCTATCTATCTATCTATCTCATCTATCTATCTATCTATCTCATCTATCTATCTATCTATCTATCATTCTATCGTTCTATCTATCTATCGTTCTATCATCTATCTATCTCATCTATCTATTTATTTATTTATCTATTTACTTACTTGCAATTCATTTATTTATTTATCTACCTTTCTTTCTTTCTATCTGTCTCATCTATCTATCCATCTATCTATCTATCTACCTACCTACCTACCTACTTACTTACTTACTTACTTACTTACCTACCTACTTATTTTATTTTTGTCGAACAAGTACAGGATTGTAGTTTGTGTAACAGTAGTAGATGCTTGGAACAAACGTCCAGCAGACATGGTTTGATCAATTATTATTAATAATAATAATGTGCTTGCGCTCTAATGAATAGAGGGGGGGTGTCTCCAATTGGAGGACCAGGCCAAAGGACTTCCTTGGGTCGTCATCCCCTGGCAAAAGGCCACTCCAACCAAGAGCAGCAATGGCCTGTTGTATCTCCACGGCTTAGAGTCACGTCCTTTGTACTCAAAGGATGACTTGGCAGAAGGAAGAACTTATGTGACTCAGCATTTCATTATTCATTATTCAAGTCTAATAAATTATTTCAACATGGGACGATAAACTGCATCGGTTTTAATGCTCAACCATCATTTTTTAGCCCACTTTAGAAACATAGAAGACTGACGGCAGAAAAAGACCTCCTGGTCCATCTAGTCTGCCCTTATACTATTTCCTGTATTTTATCTTAGGATGGATCTATGTTTATCCCTGGCATGTTTCAATTCAGTTCCTGTGGATTGACCAACCACGTCTGCTGGAAGTTTGTTCCAAGGATCTACTACTCTTTCAGTAAAGTAATATTTTCTCACGTTGCTTCTGATCTTTCCCCCAACTAACCTCAGATTTTGCCCCCTTGTTCTTGTGTTCACTTTTCTATCAAAAACACTTCCGTCCTGAAACTTATTTAACCCTTGAACATATTTAAACCTTTCGATCATGTCCCCCCTTTCCCTTCTGTCCTCCAGACTATACAGATTGAGGTCATTAAGTCTTTCCTGGTAAGTTTTATGCTTAAGACCTTCCACCATTTTTGTAGCCCGTCTTTGGACCCGTTCAATTATATCAATATCTTTAGTCTTGCCTCTCTCCTTTGCTTCCTGAACTTTTTTAATATAATAATAATAATATTAACAACAACAACAACAGAGTTGGAAGGGAACTTGGAGATTAGATTAGATTTATTGGATTTATATGCCGCCCCTCTCCGCAAACTCGGGGCGGCTCACAACAATGGTAAAAACAATACATAATAACAAATCCAATACCCACCAATCCAATTACAATTTTAAGCTAAAAAATTCATAAAAAACAGCCCCAGAATATTAAAAAACAAGCACACAATCAATCTAACACCAAAACCACATGGGCAAGGGGGAGATGTTTCAGTTCCCCCATGCCTGATGGCAGAGGTGGGTTTTAAGGAGTTTGCGAAAGGCAAGGAGGGTGGGGGCAATCCTAATCTCAGGGGGGAGCTGGTTCCAGAGGTTCGGAGCCGCCACAGAGAAGGCTCTTCCCCTGGGTCCCGCCAGACAACATTGTTTAGTCGACGGGACCCGGAGAAGGTCAACTCTGTGAGACCGAACCGGTCGCTGGGATTCTAGTCCAAACTCTGCTTCGGCAGGAAACCCTACACTACTTGAGACAGATGGTGATCCAACATCTGCTTAAAAACTTCCAGTGTTGGATAATTCACAACTGCTGGAGACAAGTGCTATTGTGATTGCTTTCTGACCAGATGGCAGTTGTGTAGCCTCTAAACTGACTGGCACCCATCAGGTCAACAAACTGTAATGGTGAGAAGGATAAAACAAGCAGAACCAGTTTTTTTCCTGCTGTCAGAGCAAGTAGGTGTGACTGCGGTTGTGCCAGACAGATAATTGTTAAACCTTTGAAACGTACGTGGTGGATGCCATCGGAGACTGGCAGAACGAGGCAGGAGCTGACATTCCTATAAAAAAACGCCTGGCCTGGCCTTGAATTTTGACTATTGAATGTTGTGGGCAATCTGAAGTTAGTTGGGGGTAAGATCAAAAGCAACATGAGAAAATATTATTTTACTGAAAGAGTAGTAGATCCTTGGAACAAACTTCCAGCAGACGTGGTAGATAAATCCACAGTAACTGAATTTAAACATGCCTGGGATAAACATAGATCCATCCTAAGATAAAATACTGGAAATAGTATAAGGGCAGACTAGATGGACCAGGAGGTATTTTTCTGTCGTCAATCTTCTATGTTTCTAAGGAAAGAAGGAAGGAAGGAAGGAAGGAAGGAAGGAAGGAAGGAAGGAAGGAAGGAAGGAAGAATCCACAGTAACTGAATTTAAAGATGCCTGGGATAAACATAGATCCATCCTAAGATAAAATACAGGAAATAGTATAAGGGCAGACTAGATGGACCAGGAGGTATTTTTCTGTCGTCAATCTTCTATGTTTCTAAGGAAAGAAAGAAGGAAGGAAGGAAGGAAGGAAGGAAGAATCCACAGTCACTGAATTTAAAGATGCCTGGGATAAACATAGATCCATCCTAAGATAAAATACAGGAAATAGTATAAGGGCAGACTAGATGGACCAGGAGGTCTTTTTCTGCCATCAGTCTTCTATGTTTCTATGTTTCCAAAACAGGGCAAATAGGTTATTATTTTCAGGGTGGTTGTAAGTGGGAAACGGTCAGTCAACGAACTACTATAAGTCAAGGGCTAAGCTGTATCATTCATCATTAAAATTGAGCGGGTCCAAAGACGGGCTACAAAAATGGTGGAAGGTCTTAAGCATAAAACTTATCAGGAAAGACTTCATGAACTCAACCTGTATATGCAGCAACACGAGTTGTCTTGGGTCTACCCATGTCTCTCCATCACTCCGCGGACTGCACTGTTTGCCGATTGGTTTCCGGACACAATTCAAAGTGTTGGTGATGACCTATAAAGCCCTACATGGCATCGGACCAGATTACCTACAGGACCGTCTGCCGCATAAATCCCTGCGGTGGGTGAGGTCCCACAGAGTTGGCCTTCTCCAGGGGCCTAGGGGAAGAGCCTTCTCTGTGGCGGCCCCGGCCCTCTGGAATCAGCTCCCCCCAGAGATTCATACTGCCCCCACCCTCCTCGCCTTCTGCAAGAGCCTCCAGACCCATCTATGTCACCAGGCCCGGGGCAATTAGACCTTGCCCCTCTGACCAATAAATGTAATGTATGGTGTGATTGGACTGTACGATTGTGTATTACATTGGGGTTTTTAGTTGTTTTTTTTAATTATTAGATTTATGCTACATGTTTATGTCTGTATCTACTCTGTGAGCCGGCCCGAGTCTTCAGAGAGGGGTGGCATACAAATATAATATATTATTATTATTATTATTATTATTATTATTATTATTATTATTATTATACAATATCGTTTTGCGGGACCCAGGAGAAGAGCCTTCTCTGTGGCGGCCCCGACCCTCTGGAACCAGCTCCCCCCCGGAGATTAGAACTGCCCCCACCCTCCTTGCCTTTCGTAAAGTTCTTCAGATCCATCTCTGCCATCAGGCATGGGGGAACTGACACATCTCCCCCGGACCTATACAGTTTATACATGGTATGTTTGTGTGTATGTTTGTTTTTAATAATGGGGTTTTTAGTGTTTTTTAAATTATTAGATTTGTTTTTTACATTGTTCTTGTTATTGTTGTGAGCCGCCCCGAGTCTACGGAGAGGGGCGGCATACAAATCTAATAAATAATAATAATAATAATAATAATAATAATAATAATAATAATAATCTGGAGGACAGAAGGGAAAGGGAGGACACGATCAAAACATTTAAATATGTTAAAGGGTGAAATAAGGTTCAGGAGGGAAGTGTTTTTAATAGGAAAGTGAGCACAAGAACAAGGGGGCACAATTTGAGGCCAAAAAAAAGCAAATCCCACTATTTGAGAAGCA
Source organism: Erythrolamprus reginae (assembly GCF_031021105.1). NCBI lineage: Eukaryota > Metazoa > Chordata > Lepidosauria > Squamata > Dipsadidae > Erythrolamprus > Erythrolamprus reginae. Next base: position 45,242,043 of record NC_091959.1, read on the forward strand.
CTGTTTTATGGAATGAACCCTGTTCTTGGCTCAACTCAACGGAGACGTTAAGTTAAAAAACAAAATGTAATGGGATGCTTCTTTAAATTGATTTAATTTAATTAATGGGTTTGCACCAGGCAAAAGCTCCACTTAATTTATTTATTTTTAAAGGCACACATTCCAACGAGATACCGTTGGTTTGCAGGAGAGGCAGACGGTAGATGGCATAAACCAGATCCAATCTTCACGTTTAAGAAGGTTCAAAGTTTTGTCTGTAGCCTGCCCCTCCCAATCCAAACAGGATATTCACCATAAGGTTTTGTTTTCTTTTGTCTTCTTTCCCTGAATGTTGACTTGCGTTTTGAAAATTCAGTAATTTCAGGAGCATGTCTCATTGTATAGTGTCTGCACAAACGCATCCGTCCTCAAGAATTACTAATGGCTAGGCACGTTTCGGGATGCGACCAAAGGAATGGGTCAGGAAGAACAATGAGTGAAACTTCTTGCCTCCAGAAGTTGTAAGTGCACCATCACTGGAGATTTTCAACCATAGACTGGAGAGCTATTGGTTTGGAATGGTATAATAGCAGAGCAATAGCATTTAGACTTATTTGCAACTTCATAGTGCTTTTACAACCCTCTCTAAGTGGTTTAGAAAAGTCAGCCTCTTGACCCCAAGAAGGAAGGAAGGAAGGAAGGAAGGAAGGAAGGAAGGAAGGAAGGAAGGAAGGAAGGAAAGGAAGGAAGGAAGGAAGGAATAATGGTATAATAGCAGAGCAATAGCATTTAGACTTATTTGCAACTTCATAGTGCTTTTACAACCCTCTCTAAGTGGTTTAGAAAAGTCAGCCTCTTGACCCCAAGAAGGAAGGAAGGAAGGAAGGAAGGAAGGAAGGAAGGAAGGAAGGAAGGAAGGAAGGTATAATGGCATAATAGCAGAGCAATAGCATTTAGACTTATTTACTGCTTCAGTGCTTTTACAGCCCTCTATAAATGGTTTAGAATAGTCAGCCTCTTGACCCAAGGAAGGAAGGAAGGAAGGAAGGAAGGAAGGAAGGAAGGAAGGAAGGAAGGAAGGAAGGAATAATGGTATAATAGCAGAGCAATAGCATTTAGACTTGTATACCACTTCCTAGTGCTTTTACAATGCTCTCTAAGCGGTTTACAGAATCATCCTCTTGCCCCCAACAATCTGGGTTCTCATTTGACCCACCTTGGAAGGATGGAAGGCTGAGTCAACCTTGAGTCAGGAAGGAAGGAAGGAAGGAAGGAAGGAAGGAAGGAAGGAAGGAAGGAAGGAAGGAAGGAAGGAAGGAAGGAAGGAAGGAAGGAAGGTGTTCTGTCGGGCTCTCTGGCAGACTCCTCCCAAAAATTCACAGGTACAAATTTCAAACACACACGTTTGAAAATTCAAAACAATGTTCTTTATAATGAAAAGTCACTTAAACCAAGCCCTCTTTTGGGATAGCAAAGAGCACTGTCTCCAAACAAACTGGTAATTTGTACAAGTCCCTTATCAGTTCTGTGATACTTAGCTTGCAGCTGTGAGGCAATTCACAGTCCTTCTTTCACAAAGTGAAACACACTTGGCTCTGGTTTAGTTTCAAAGTGGGGAAAAATCAGCACACAAAGGTCGAAGTCAGCAAAGCAGGCATGAAACACAACGATCAGATAATCCTCCACAATGGCCAAACCCACAGGCTGCTATTTATAGCAGCCTCACTAATGACCACAGCCCCACCCAACCACAGGTGGCCTCATTTTCTTTGATAATAATCTCTCAGTTGTTGCTGCCTATGCATCGCTCTCCGCATGCGTGGCTGTATCATTAACTCTTGTTCCGAATCCAAGGAGGAGCTAGAGAACTGATCTCCTTCTGAGCTGTCTGCCCCACTCTCCTCCTCCCTGTCACTCATGTCTTCTTGGTCAGAGGAGCCTTCATCAGCAGATTCCATGGGGGGGGGGCACAACAGGTCTGCAGCATGTGGATGTCTCCCCCACATCCACAGTCCTTGGGGCAGGAGCAGGGCCAGAGCTAACCACAACAGAAGGAAGGAATGGAATGTTTGTATGGAATGTTTGTGTGTATGTTTTTATATAAGGGTTTTTTTAGATTTTTAATGTTAAATTGTTATTTTAGACTTAATATTAGATTTGTCATTGTATACTGTTTTATCACTGCTGTGAGCCGCCCCGAGTCTGCGGAGAGGGGCGGCATACAAATCTAATAAATAATAATAATAATAATAATAATAATAATAATAATAATAATAATAAGAGGAAGGAGGGAGGGAGGGAGGGAGGAAGAGAAGAAACTGACGTTTCTTCGTGTCCGCGCATCATGTTGTTTAGAAAAAAATATATGGTATATATATCAATGCTTTCCTGAGTCTCAATCCCTCGAGGGGAGCAGAGATCAAAGGGCCCACCACACCCCTGTGTTCTTAGCAAATGGCTTGCACGCTCTTGCTTCTATTTCTCCATCTAGGCAATAATTAATATCTGCTTGGCCAGCCCTTTGCTTTTCGTCATTTTCGCAATCCCCGTAGAAACTTCCCAAGCGTCTTCTCGCAAATGAAACCGAGATTGTTGCACTACGAAGAAGCATTGCGTTGTAGGAAAGTAAACACAAGGACAAGGGGCCACAATCTGAGGTGAGTTGGGGGGAAAGATCAGAAGCAACATGAAAAAAATATTATTTGACTGAAAGAGTCGTAGATGCTTGGAACAAACTTCCAGCAGACGTGGTTTGGTCAATCCACGGGAACTGAATGTAAACATGCCTGGGATAAACATAGATCCATCCTAAGAGAAAAAGCAGGAAATAGTATAAGGGCAGACTAGATGGACCAGGAGGTCTTTTTCTGCCGTCAATCTTCTATGTTTCTATGTTTCTAGGCAGATAGGCAGTTCCTTTTCTGGGCCCTATCCTTAAGCAGAGATTAAGGGTATGTATTTATTTATTTATTTGTTTGTTTGTTTGTTTGTTTGTTTGTTTATCAGATTTGTATGCTGCCCCTCTCCGCAGACTCAGGGCGGCTAACAGCAATAATAATACAATGTAAACAAATCTAATACAGTGGAACCCCGACATAAGAGCTGCTCTACTTAAGAGCAACTCGAGATAAGAGCTGGGAGGGGAGAGATATTTTTGTTCTACTTACAAGCCCAAATTCGAGATACAAGCGCCAAGGAGCTGTCTCCTGAAGCCAAACGCTAACTTCCGCGTTCGGCTTCAGGAGACAGCTGCGAAGCGGCGCGCGTGTTTTAAAAGGTTGCAGCCGGCCTGGGGGGCTCGGGGGGGTGCTTGCAGCTTTCTTTCTTGCTCTTTTTCTTTCTCTCTTTTACCTTCCCTTCCTCTATTTCTTCTTTTCTTTCTCCTTCCCACCTTCTTCCCTCCCTCCCTCCCTTCACTCATTCCTCTCTTACTCTCCCCTTTCATAAGTTTCCTTGCTTCCTTCCTCTGTTCCTGTCCCTTCCCCCTTTCTTTCTTTCTTTCTTTCTTTCTTTCTTTCTTTCTTTCTTTCTTTCTTGCTCTTTTTCTTTCTCTCTTTTACCTTCCCTTCCTCTATTTCTTCTTTTCTTTCTCCTTCCCACCTTCTTCCCTCCCTCCCTCCCTTCACTCATTCCTCTCTTACTCTCCCCTTTCATAAGTTTCCTTGCTTCCTTCCTCTGTTCCTGTCCCTTCCCTCTTTCCTTCCTTCCTTCCCACCCTTCGTCCATTCATTCACCCATTCCTCTCTTGATCGCTTAAAGCCGGTCCCTGGTGCAAAAAGGGTTGGGGACCTCTGTCCTACAGGATTGGGTGGCAGAGAAGTTGAACATATGTAAAATTTAAAAGTTTAAGAAAGTTTACAAGTTAAGTGAAAGAAACTTCATATTCATTTATATGTACATGTACATTTCTTCATTAAAAACATGTCTTTCTGCATAATTTAGACTAACTTTGTGAGTTTTTTGAGGGCTGGAACCAATTAAAATTATTTACATTAATTCCTATGGGGAAAAGTCGTTCGAGATAAGAGCTGCTCAACTTAAGAGCCCAGGTCCGGAACGAATTAAACTCGTATCTCGAGGTACCACTGTATTTAAGTTAATTTAAAACCCCAATTTAGAAACCAATCATACATACTGACATACCATGCATAAATTTTATAAGCCTAGGGGGAGGGAAAGTCTCAATTCCCCCATGCCTGATGACAGAGGTGGGTTTTAAGGAGCTTACGAAAGGCAAGGAGGGTGGGGGCAACTCTGATATCTGGGGGGAGTTGGTTCCAAAGGGTCAGGGCCGCCACAGAGAAGGCTCTTCCCCTGGGTCCCACCAAACGACATTGTTTAGTTGATGGGACCCGGAGAAGGCCCACTCTGTGGGACCTAACTGGTCGCTGGGATTCGTGCGGCAGGAGGCGGTCTCAGAGATATTCTGGTCCGATGCCATGAAGGGCTTTAAAGGTCATAACCAACACTTTGAATTGTGACCGGCAATTGATCGGCAACCAATGCAGACTGCGGAGTGTGGGTATAACATGGGCATACCTGGGGAAGCCCATGACTGCTCTCGCAGCTGCATCCTAAGAAAAAATACAGGAAGTAGTATAAGGGCAGACTAGATGGACTTTTTCTGCTGTCAATCTTCTCTGTTTCTATGTTTCTAGGCAGATAGGCAGTTCCTTTTCTGGGCCCTATCCTTAAGCAGAGATGAAGGGCATCTGTCCTTGGCATCTTGCTTTCCATGAGAGGGCCTTTATAAAAATAAAATAAAAATCAATTTCAGAGGATGCAATCTGTCCAATTTTTATTTTTTTATTTTAAACTAAACCGAAAGCAGCTGTAGCACTTAAGTAAATAGCCATACTTTGCAAAGGCAATTCACAGAAATATCCAGGAAAGCAGAGGACAACTTCAGACATCTGCATGGCTATATCCATTTTTGTCTTTATGATCTGTTTCAATCAGCATAGAGCGGGAAGGGACCTTAGAGATCATTTAGTCCAACCCCTTGCCCAAGCAGTAGACTCTACACCAGTGATGGCAAACCTTTTTTTCCTCCGGTGCTGAAAAAGCATTCGTGTCCACACCCATCATTCAATACCCTCCCTGTCACCTAGGTCAGTGTTTCCCAACCTTGGCCACTTGAACGTATCTGGACTTCAACTCCCAGAATTTCCCAGGCAGCGGATTAGCCCAAAATCATCCAGTCGGCTTTCATGGCTAAATCAAGACTAGAACTCATATAAGTTTTGCCCAGGTTCGCCTGGTGCACCAGTTGCGGCCCTATTTGGACAGGGAGTCATTGCTCACAGTCACTCATGCCCTCATCACCTCGAGGTTCGATTACTGCAACGCTCTCTACATGGGGCTACCTTTGAAAACTTCAAATCGTACAGAACGCAGCCTCAAGAGCCATCGTGGGACTTCCAAGATTTGCCCATTTTTCCTCAACACTCCGTGGCTTGCATTGGCTGCCGATCAGTTTCCGGTCACAATTCAAAGTGTTGGTCATGACCTTTAAACCCCTACATGGCTTTGGACCAGACTATCTCCGGAACCGCCTGCTACCGCACGAATCCCAGCGACCGATAAGGTCCCACAGAGTTGGCCTTCTCTGGGTCCCGTCGACTAAACAATGTCGTTTGGTGGGCCCCAGGGGAAGAGCCTTCTCTGTGGCGGCCCCGGCCCTCTGGAACCAACTCCCCCTGGAGATTAGAATTGCCCCCACCCTCCCTGTCTTTCGGAAACTACTCAAGACTCATTTATACCGCCAGGCATGGGGGAGTTGAGATATTCCTTCCCCCTAGGCCATTACAAGTTATGCATGGTATGTTTGTGTGTATGTTTGGTTTTATAATAATGGTTTTTAGTTGTTTTATTATTGGATTGTCACATGCTGTTTTTATCATTGTTGTTAGCCACCCCGAGTCTATGGAGAGGGGCGGCATACAAATCCATTAAATAATAATAATAATAATAATAATAATAATAATAATAATAATAATAATTATTATTATTATTATTATTATTATTATTATTAACCTCAAAGGGAATCAAGCCAGAACAAAGAAATGGGCAGGATCTCATCTCCTACCCCCAACTCATTGACGCCCCACCTATCCACATTTCACCTACATTCAATTCAATGTGCAGTGAAATCCAAATCAGATTAAATAACCGCTCTGGAGCCCATCGAAGGGGGATTTAGCTCATGTCTTTAACCAAATGCAATCAGTACCCTGCATTGCTGGACAAAACTGCGAGTTTGCCGAATGAAGAATTTTGCAAAACAGGCTTCTGTTTTGGGAATTAATCAATTAATTAATTGATTTATTATTTGGACTTAATATGCCACCCCGCTCCCAGAGGACTGGTTGTCGTTGTTGGGGGAAGTTAGTTAGTTAGTTGGTTGGTTGGTTGGTTGGTTAGTAAGTTCATGTATGTATGTATGTATGTATGTATGTATGTATGTATGTATGTATGTATGTATTCATTCATTCATTCATTCATTCATTCATTCATTCATTCATTCATTTATCCTTTTATTCAATTTCTATGCCGCCCTTCTCCTTGGACTCAGGACAGCTCACAGTAAAGGCAAATGCAAAACAAACAAACAAACAAAACCCACATGTAGACAGTGTTTTTAATAGGAAAGTGAACACAAGAACAGGGGGATGCAATCTGAAGTTAGTTGGGGGAAAGATCAAAAGCGACACGAGAAAATATTATTTTACTGAAATAGTAGTAGATCCTTGGAACAAACTTCCAGCAGACGTGGTTGGTATATCCACAGAAACTGAATTTAAACATGCCTGGGATAAACATAGATCCATCCTAAGATAAAATACAGGAAATAGTATAAGGGCAGACTAGATGGATCAGGAGGTATTTTTCTGCCGTCAATCTATGTTTCTATGTTTCCAAGGAAGGGAAGGAAGGAAGGAAGGAAGGAAGGAAGGAAGGAAGGAAGGAAGGAAGGAAGGAAGGAAGGAAGGAAGGAAGAATCCACAGTCACTGAATGTATACATGCCTGGGATAAACATATATCCATCCTAAGATAAAATACAGGAAATAGTATAAGGGCAGACTAGATGGATCAAGAGATCTTTTTCTGCGGTCAGTCTTCTATGTTTCTATGTTTCTAAACCTAAAAACCCTTAAAAATCCCAATTTTCAAACCAAGCATCTACCATATTAATCCTATCATATATAGATATATACACTGCTCAAAAAAATAAAGGCAACACTCAAAGAACCCATCCTAGATCTGAATGAATGAAATATCCATTCACTCCTCCACTCGAAATAGAATACCCTATGAGACTAGACTTTCAATCCTGGGCCTAGAAAGTTTAGAACTAAGACACCTTAAACAAGATCTAAGTATTGCCCACAAGATCATATGCTGCAACGTCCTGCCTGTCGGCGACTACTTCAGCTTCAACCACAACAACACAAGAGCACACAACAGATTTAAACTTAATATTAACCGCTCCAAACTTAACCGTAAAAAATATGACTTCAGTAACCAAGTTGTCGAAGTGTGGAACTCATTACCAGACTCCATAGTGTCATCCCCAAACCCCAAACCCTTTACCCTTAGATTATCTACGGTTGACCTATCCAGATTCCTAAGAGGTCAGTAAGGGGTGAGTACAATTGCACTAGAGTGCCTTCCGTCCCCTGTCCTATTGCTTTCCTATATCTCCTATACCATTCTTCTATTCCTATATCTCTTCTTCTATTCCTTCATTGATATGTTCTATTACTATACCTTCTTTTCTATTATTTCTTAGATATATATTTACTATGAGTATCTCCTCTATAACCTTCATCATGTATTTTACTATGTGTATATAGATATATACCCACTAAAACCCTCATTGTGTATTGGACTAAATAAATAAATATTCTCATTGAATCCTTTGTTCTGTGCAAAGTTGAATGTGCTGACAACGGAAGGAAATTGCGCCCAAGCATTTAGAAGAATCCAGCACGATTCTCCTAACACCCCAAGCTAATAATAGACCGCTTGCTAAGCTCAACGTGCTTTTAAAAAAATACAGGAGGGAAAGAGGGAGGGATTGAAAAAAAAAGGAGAGGCAAGCCAAGTCTAAACTTGGGATTCCTGTTAGCAAAGCAGGCAGGCAGGCAGGCAGTCCCTTGGGGATGAGGTCAGCCCATTGCAGGCTCTCCAAAAATACAACCGGTGGGGCGGGTTGCGACAGCCTCCTCCTTCCCTCCTCTCCCCCCCCCCTCTCTCCCGAGCCTTGCCTATAAATAGGGGGGGCAAAGTTTGGAAGTTTAGCGAAGTTTCTCGGCTGGTCCCAGCCGGTTTATTTAAGCTTCTGTCTGGCACGGAGGGCTGCCTTCAATCCGGAGCGAAAAGGAAAAACTCTGCCTCTTCTTTAGTTTTCTTTTTTTCCCTTCATTTGGGGAGGGGTCGGTTCTGGAATCCCAAAGGTGGTTTTTTGCCCCCCACCCGCCAGGAAAAGAAAGAAAGAAAAGGCAACCGGGTTTTGGAGGGGTTTTTTTTCCCTTGAAAACGTTTCGCTACTATTCTGAAATGGCTTTTTTTGTTGGTCGGTTCTGAACTTCAGTTTTGTCGGTTCGGTTTGGACTCCTCCAAAACTTTCGGAAAGAATTTCAGGGTGGGGGTTGTTTATTTTTATTTTTTTTAAAATTCCGACTTGGCAAGGAGAAGACAAGCAGATTGATTTTCGTCCCGGACAAACAGGAGAGAAAAGGTCTTTCTTGCTTTTTTCTTTCTTTCTTTCTCTCTCTCTTTCTTTCTTTCTTTCCTTCCTTCCTTCCAGCTTTCTTTCTTTCTTTTCTTACTTTCTTTCTCCCAGCCTTCTTTCTTTCTTTCTTTTTCTTTTTTCTTTCTTTCTTTCCTTCTTTCTTTTTCCTTTCTTTCTTTTTTATTTCTTTCCTTCCTTCAAGCCTTCTTTCTTTTTCTTTTTTCTTTTTTCTTCCTTCCTTTCTTTCCTTCCTTTCTTCCAGCCTGCTTTCTTTCTTTCTTTCTTTCTTTTTTCCTTTCTTCCAGTCTTCTTTCTTTTTCTTTTTTCTTTCTTTCTTTCCTTCCTTCCCTCCTTCCTTCCAGCCTTCTTTCTTTCTTTCTTTCTTCCCTTCTTTCTTTTCTTTTTCCTTCCTTCCTTCCTTATTTGTTTGTTTGTTTGTTGGTTTATTCTTTCTGCAAACATTTGGAAAACTTTCTCTATCTCTCTTTTTATTTTTATTATAGTTTCCTCCCATTGAACCTTCTCTCAGGATGGCTGAAAACCAGATCCCGTTCTCCTGCTACCCCGGCCGCCATCGGAATCTCCGAGATCCCTTCAGGGAATCCGGCTTGTCTTCCCGCCTGCTGGACGAGGACTTTAACATGTCCCCTTTCCCCGGAGATCTGACCGCCAACTGGCCGGATTGGGCCCGCTCGCCCCTCACCGCCGGCTGGGGAAGCCCCCTGAGATCTGGGATGCCCCGAAGCAGCGGCTTCTCCCCTCCAGGCTACGGGTCACGTTTTGGGGCTCACCCCGAATTTCGATCCGCCAGCCCCCCGGCTTTTTCGGGCGAGCCTTGGAAAGTCTGCGTCAACGTGCAGAGTTTTAAACCCGAAGAGCTGTCGGTCAAGACCAAGGAGGGTTACGTGGAGGTGTCCGGTGAGCAACTATTTTTGTTTATTTATTTATTTAATTTATTTATTTTGTCCAATACACAACGAGGGTTTTAGTGGGTATATATATCTATATATACATAGTAAAATACATGATGAAGGTTATAGAGGAGATACTCATAGTAAAATATATCTAAGAAATAATAGAAAAGAAGATATAGTAATAGGACATATCAATGAAAGAATAGAAGAAGAGATATAGGAATAGAAGAAAGGAATAGGAGATATAGGAGAGCAATAGGACAGGGGACGGAAGGCACTCTAGTGCACTTGTACTCGCCCCTTTCTTTCTTGTGTTGGGTTTGTGTTTGTCTCTGTGTGTGTCAAGGTTCCAGGTAGCATCCAAGCTAAATCGGAGTCCAAAATACAGTGGCACCTCTACTTACGAACTTAATTCGTTCCGTGACCAGGTTCTTAGAAAAGTTTGTAAGAAGAAGACCTTTTTCCCATAGGAATCAATGTAAAAGCAAATAATGTGTGCGATTGGGGAAACCCCAGGGAGGGTGGAGGCCCTGTTTCCTCCCAGGAGATTCCTAGAGAGGCCCCACGGAGGCTTCTCCTCACCTTTTCCGGCCCTGTTTCTTCCCAGGAGATTCCTAGAGAGGGCCCACGGAGGCTTCTCCCTGCCTTTTCCGGCCCTGTTTCCTCCCAGGAGATTCTAGAGAGGCCCCACGGAGGCTTCTCCCTGCCTTTTCCAGCCCTGTTTCCTCCCAGGAGATTCCTAGAGAAGCCCCACGGAGGCTTCTCCCTGCCTTTTCCAGCCCTGTTTCCTCCCAGGAGATTCTAGAGAGGCCCCACGTAGGCTTCTCCCTGCCTTTTCCAGCCCTGTTTCCTCCCAGGAGATTCTAGAGAGGCCCCACGGAGGCTTCTCCCTGCCTTTTCCGGCCCTGTTTCCTCCCAGGAGATTCTAGAGAGGCCCCACAGAGGCTTCTCCCTGCCTTTTCCAGCCCTGTTTCCTCCCAGGAGATTCCTAGAGAAGCCCCACGGAGGCTTCTCCCTGCCTTTTCCAGCCCTGTTTCCTCCCAGGAGATTCTAGAGAGGCCCCACGTAGGCTTCTCCCTGCCTTTTCCAGCCCTGTTTCCTCCCAGGAGATTCTAGAGAGGCCCCACGGAGGCTTCTCCCTGCCTTTTCCAGCCCTGTTTCCTCCCAGGAGATTCTAGAGAGGCCCCACAGAGGCTTCTCCTCACCTTTTCCAGCCCTGTTTCCTCCCAGGAGATTCCCAGAGAGGCCCCACGGAGGCTTCACCCTGCCTTTTCCGGTTATAGTTTCGGAGGCTCGGGTTTGTAAGTGGAAAATAGTTCTTGAGAAGAGGCAAAAAAATATTGAACACCTGGTTCTGATCTAGAAAAGTTTGTAAGTAGAGGAGTTCTTGGGTAGAGGTACCACTGTTCTCCTCAAAGCTCCAATTTATTGCCGGAGCCAGCCTGGTAACCTACCACTGGGAAACCTGACTCTGCATTTCCCACCTAGTGGAAATTCCACAAACTTGTCACGTTGCCCACCCAGATTGTGCCAGCGTGGCCGGTCCTCCTTCCACTTCCGCCCAGGTGCGTGGGCACAGGAGAGCCTTGAACCCCTCAAAAGAATGCTTTTTTGCATCTTTTCCCTTCTGAAAAATCACCCCTCCCAAGTTCCCATCAATGTCAGGCCTTCTATAGATAGAAACATAGAAACCTAGAAGATTGACAGCAGAAAGAGACCTCCTGGTCCATCTAGTCTGCCCTTATGCTATTTCCTGTATTTTATCTTAGGGTGGATCTATGTTTATCCCAAGCATGTTTCAATTCAGTGACTGTGGATTTACCAACCACGTCTGCTGGAAGTTTGTTCCAAGCATCTGCTACTCTTTCAGTCAAATAATATTTTCTCTCGAGGCTTCTTATCTTTCCCCCAACTAACCTCAGATTGTGCCCCTTTGTTCTTGGGTTCACTTTCCTATTAAAAATACTTCCCTCCTGAACCTTATATATAACCTATACATATATATATGTATATATATTTGTTTTCGTAGATTTTCACGGGTACAGATATGACTGTCTTGGTATATTCGGGTTTCTTCCCGTGTAGGATTTAGAAATTTCTGGCGACGTTTCGATGAGGTCCCACTCGTCATTTTCAGGCTGGTGTTTCTGTCCTTGTTCTAGTTTGCCCTAGAACAAGGACAGAAGCACCAGCCTGAAGATGACGAGTGGGACCCATAGTTCCCTCTAAGCTGAGCAGTGAGCAATCGCTCACTTAAAAATCATCATCAACTCAGAGTTTTCCAAACCTGCCCAGAAGCCGAGAGGGAAATAGTGAGAGGGAAGGAGAGAGAGAGGAAGAGATAGAAACAGATAGAAAAAAGAGAGGGAGGAAAAGAGAAAGAAAAAGAATGGGAGTAAGGAAGAGAGAAAGAAAATCAAAATCTAGTTTGAAACTAGCTCAACTATTTAAGTGGCATTTTGATATTGATAGAGTTGCCCTATTATGAGCTCACTGTTATAGACACACAGTACAGTATTTTATTTTGAAATTATCTGAGGCAAAACAGGGTTTGTTTGTTCGTTCGTTCGTTTATTTATTTATTTATTTATTTATTTATTTATTTATTTATTTATTTATTTATTTATTTATTTATTTATTTATTTATTTATTTATTTATTTAATATTTCTGTGCCGCCCAGTCCTAAAGGGACTGCCACTCAGACACTATACTTTTCCGCCCACCCCCAAAAAAAATTAGAGGGAACACTGGTGGGACCTCGTCGAAACGTCGCCAGAAATTTCTAAATCCTACACAGGAAGAAACCCGAATATACCAAGAATGTATATGTACATATATATACCTTATATAATCCTATCCTGGGATTTACCACGGCATAGGAAATATTAACAGTTCTCTTCTCCTGCCTTCATTTTCAAGTCACAAATGTGTTTATTTATTTATTAGATTTCTATGCCGCCCCTCTCCGTAGACTCGGGGCGGCTACTTTTACAGTTTAAAAACTCACGGCAAATGAGACGGATCCAGAATGTATTTCTTGCCAATGCCAAGGCACAAAATAAGCTTTTAGAAGAAGCGCCCCCTTGTCTATTTTTTTTTTAAAAAACCCATGATTGCTAAACTTTGAGAGAGCCCCAAATCGTTGTTAAAAGAAACCCAACATTTCTTGCTCATCTCCCTCCATTTTCTATCAGGAGGTTAAAACCAACAAACTTGGCAAGCGTTGGCACGCGATTATGCGAAATTGGTCATGCGTTTAGGTTTCTACAATTTTGCTGACAAAGCCCAGCTTTGTCCTTTCGTTGTTTAATCCAGCATTAAGTGTGGTTAGACGCCTTTGTGTGGTCTTTCTGGTTAGGTAACTCTTTCGGCCGCAAAGAGTATTGGGCATTTAAATAAAACTGAGCCAAGTATTCTTCTCTGAGAAAATTATCCAGAAATAATCCTTTTTTTTTAGTCATGTGCGAAAATCAAGCTGTGCGCACATATGCGTCGGCCAGCCACTCGGGTGGTAGTGGGCCAGGGATTGGGGACCCCCTTGTTGTACAACAGAGTTAGAGGATGGGAACATTTTGAGATTTTGGTGATGGCATTCAAGTTTCGGATTATGCAACTCCAATTGAGGCAGAGCTGATAGGAACTAGAGGTGGTACTTGGCTTATAACAGTTCATGCTGATATTTATCCATGGGTATCCTATCATCTATCTATCTATCTATCTATCTATCTATCTATCTATCACCTATATCATCTACATAACTATCCATCTATATCTAACTATCATCTATTCATGTCTGTCAGTTTGTCTGTCTATCTCTCTATCTCCTTACTTACCTACCTATCATCCATCTATCCACCCATCCATCCATCCATCACTGTCTAATATCTATCTATCTATCTATCTATCTATCTATCTATCTATCTATCTATCTATCTATCTATTATCATCTATCTATCTATCTATCTATCTATCTATCTATCATCTATCTATCTATCTATCTATCATCTATCTATCTATCTATCTATCTATCTATCTATCTATCTATATCATCTACATAACTATCCATCTATATCTATCATCTGTTTGCCTATCATCTATTCATGCTTGTCAGTTTGTCTGCCTGTCTTATCTATATCATCTATCTATCAATCATCTATGATCTATTCTCCATCCATCCACTATCTATCTAGCTATCTAGCTATCTGCCTGCCTGCCTGCCTGCCTGCCTGCCTGCCTACCTACCTACCTACCTACCTATATCATCTACATAACTATCCATCTATATCTATCATCTGTTTGCCTATCATCTATTCATGCTTGTCAGTTTGTCTGCTTGTCTATCTATATCATCTTTCTATCAATCATCTATGATCTATTCTCCATCCATCCACTATCTATCTATCTATCTATCTATCCATCCATCATCTGTCTTTCATTATACATACATACATACATACATACATACATACATACATACATACATACATACATACATACATCTATATATTTTTATTTCCTATTTATTTATGCATTACATGTTTATGCCACCTGTCTCCCCTAAAAGATTATTTATATTTATTGCATTTCTCCTCCTAGAGATCTTTCGGGCTGCCCTCTAGCTGTACCCCAGTTCCTCCACCCACAAATGCAAAGGGAATAGTTGGGAAAACCCAGCTTTTATATTCACCCTTTTGGCCTCTGTCTTCCTCCTTTTGCATCATAGCCAGAAGCTGGCAGAGAGTTAAATAGAGCCTGGCCCTCTGCCACCAGCCCCGCTCTTGCCCGGGAATGCCATTCCGGGCACAGTTTCTCAGTGTTTATAGTGCTACCTCAGACTGCAGCTGTTCCTGGAATCTCAGCCTGCCAAGGCGCAGCAGGGCAACTGGGTTAGTTTTTAGAGCTTCAGCCACCATTGAAGGGTAGAGCTGACCAGGAAAAGAGAGAGAAAGCTTTGGGGGTTTTAGGGAGAGAAGTTATCATTTCAACAATTTTCTTCTCCTTCTCCTTCTCCTTCTCCTTCTTCATTCTTCCTTCTTCTTCTTTTCCTCCTCCTCCTCCTCCTCCTCCTCCTCTCTTCTTAATCTTCTTCTTCATATCTTCTTCCTCCTCCTCTCTTCTTCCTCCTCCTCCTTTCTTCTTCTTCTTCATCATCATCTTCTTCTCCTTCCTCCTCCTCCTCCCTGCATCTTCTTTGTCATATCTTCTTCCTGTTCCTCCTTACTGCTGCTTCTTCTTCATCTTCTTATTCTCCTTCCTCCTCCTCCTTCTTCATCTTCTTCATTATCATTTTCCTCCTCTTCTTCATCTTCCTCCTCTCTTCTTCTTCCTCCTCCCCATCCTCCTCTCCTTCTCCTCCTCCTCCTCTCTTCTTAATCTTCTTCTTCATATCTTCTTCCTCCTCCTCCTTGCTGCTTCTTCTTCATCATCATCTTCTTCTTCTCCTTCCTCCTCCTCCTCTCTTCTTCTTCTCCTCCTCCTCCTCTCTTCATCTTCTTTTTCATATCTTCCTCTTCCTCCCTTCTTCTTCTTCTTCCTTCTCCTCCCTCCTCCTTCTTCTTCATCTTCTTCTCCTTCCTCCTCCTTCTTCTTCATCTTCTTCATCATCATTTTCCTCCTCTCTTCTTCTACCTCCTCCCCATCCTCCTTCTTCTTCTTCTGCCTCTGCTTCTCCTCCTCATCCTCACTCTCTTCTTCCTCTTCTCTGTATATTTCCTTCTCCTACTACTTGTCCTCCTTCTGTCATCCTTGTTCCCTTCCTCGTTTTTCCAAACTTCCCTCTCTCTTCCTCTTTCTTCTTTTATTTCCTTTTCTCCTCGTTTTTCCTTCTATCTCCTTCTCTATTTGTCTTCTTTCCTCTTCTCTTCCTGGCTCCTTTCTTCCACTTAACTTCTCCCTTCTTCTCTTTTTCCTTTCCTTCTTCTATTTCCTCCTCCTCCTCCTACTCTTTTTTCCTTCCCTCTCCTATTTTTACTATTTCCCTCCTTCTTCCTACGTTCTCTGTCCTCCTCCTCCTCTTTTTCCTTCTCTTCCTCCTCCCTTCCTTCTATTCTTTCTACTTTTCTTCCTTCTAATTCCTTCCTTCCTCCTTTCTCCTTTGGACTTTTTCTATCTATTGCTTCTTCTCTACTTTCTATCTGTCTTTTTTCTCCTTCCTTTCTGTTTCTCCCCCTCCCTCTCCTTCCCGTTTTTTCCTGGTAGTGGCTGTAAAGGTACAAATAGGTTAAAATATATAAAACCAGGCAGAATTTTAATGCTGGAGGGAATGAGCCTTTTTTTAAAAAATGAAATGTTGAGCTCACATTTTCATTAAAAACGATCCAAAGAAGGAAGGAAAGCCCATTTACAGGGTTTTGAAATATTGGCATTTAAAATGTGCATAATGCTTTAAAAAAAAAAAACCACTGCATTTTAAAGCTACAAGCCCTTAAAACAGGAGCCAGATTGAGAACGCCAAATGTTACCCATTATCAGCCATTAATACTAGAGCCTCCAGTGCAACATATACAGTGTTTTATAAGTCTATTTTCTTTCATGGCATCAAATTTCAGTTGAAATAGATTTCTTCAAAAGACAGGGGTTTAGTTAGATGGAAGTGGCTATTTCAATTGCCTGCAGAGGAAAAATTCGCAATCTGTTATGCTTCCTTGTAAAATATATTTTTATGCACAGAAAATTAGCATCCAAATAAGAGGGCTATTTTTTTTTTTAAAGCAAAGCGGTACAAACCTACCTTAAATATAATGAATTAAACAAAGCTACCCCTTCTTTGGATAGCCCAGTTTTCCTTGGTAAAAGGATTTTTTTTTTAGCCAAGGAGCTCTACACCAGTGTTTTTCAACCAGTGTGCCGTGGCACACTAGTGTGCCATGAGACATGGTCAGGTGTGCCGCGAAGCTCAGAGAGAGAAAGAAAACAAGAGAGAGAGAGAAAGAAATAAAGAGAGAGAGAGAAAGAAAGAGAGAGAAAGAAAGAGAGAAAGAGAGAGAGAGAGAGAAAGAAAGAGAGAGAAAGAAAGCAAGAGAGAAAAAGAAAACAAGAGAGAGAGAGAGAGAAAGCAAGAGAGAGAGAAAGAAAGCAAGAGAGAGAAAAAGAAAACAAGAGAGAGAGAAAGAAAACAAGAGAGAGAGAAAGAAAGCAAGAGAGAAAGAAAGAGAAAGAGAGAGAGAGAGAAAGAGAACAAGAGAGAGAGAGAAAGCAAGCGAGAGAACAAGAGAGAGAGGAAAAGAAAGCAAGAGAGAAAGAGAGAAAGAGAGGGAGGGAAGGTGGGAGAGAGAAAGACATAGAGGTAGGTAGGTAGGGAGAAAGAGAGCAAAAAAGAGAGGAAGGAAGGAAGAGAGAAAGAAAGAGGGATGGAGAAAGGAAAAAAAGAAGAAGGGAGAGAAAGAGGGAGGGAGAGAGAAATAGAGCGAAAGGGAGGAAGAGAAAGAAAAAAAATTGTCCAAACTTTTTTTTAGCTCCCCCCCCCCTCAATGTACCCCAGTGTTTTGTAAATGTAAAAAATGTGCCATGGCTCAAAAAAGGTTGAAAACCACTGCTCTACACAATCCAGATAGGTTGCATCACTGAGGACTAGAGTGGTGGGATGCTGAAGGGCACCCAGCGAACATGCTTAAATAACTTTACTAAATCAGGGTTAACTAGTTCTAAATTTGGATGGGTGCGTACTACGCAACACCACAATTTTGACTTTGATCCAAAGCTACAGAACTGATTAACCAAAAAAACCCAGAAAAAACATTTTAAGGGATTAAACAAAATGGCTGGAGAGAATCGGAATGTTTATTTCATGTTTCTACTAATATTTAATTCTTGATCGTTAGCCAAGAATGGGTAGCATGCAATGAATGAGAGACAGGTGATAATAAAACTCTTAAGAGTTCAATATCAGTAATTAAAGTTTCAGGTTTGGGGATTTCAAATAGTCTTAAGAAAAAAATTAAAAAGCGGAGTTAGTATCCTTTAGGGGGCAAGAATTCTAAAGATAGAAAAAGAAGAGCAAGTTTAATTTAGTGATTAAAGCAACAGGCTAGGAACCAGGAGACTGTGAGTTCTACTCCCACCTTAGATATGAAAGCTGACTTGGTGACTTTGAGCGAATCATCAGGAGTTGGTGAATTTTCATTCTAGATCTAGTTCTAGTCTCTTTCTCTCTCTCTCTCTCTCTCTCTCTCTCTTTCTTTCTTTGTTTCTTTCTCTTCCTTCCTTTCCTTCCTTCTCTCACTCTTTCTAACTTCCTTTTTTTCTAACTCTTTTCTTCCTTCTTTCTCCTCTCTCTATTCCTCTTTCTAATTTTCTTTCTTTTTCTTTCTTTCCTTCCTCTCTATCCCTCACTTTCCAATTTTTCTTTCTTTCCTTCTTTCTTTCTCTTCCTTTCTTTCTCTTATTCCTTACCTTCCTCTCTCTTCCTAGCTTCCTTTCTTTCTAACTCTTTCTTTTCTTCCTTCCCCTCTCTTATCCCTCTCTTTCTAATCTTTCTTTCTTTCTCTTTCTTTATTTCTTCCTTACTTTCCTTCCTCTCTCTCTTCCTTTCTAACTTTCTTTCTTTCTAACTCTTCCTTTTCTTCCTTCCCCTCTCTCTATCCCTCTCTTTCTAATCTTTCTTTCTTTCTTCCTTACTTTCCTTCCTCTCTTTTTTTTCTAATTTTCTTTCTTTCTAACTCTTTCCTTCCTCCCTTTCTCTCCCTCTCCCTCTCTTTCTAATTTTCTTTCTTTCTTTTTTTCGCCAGGTAAACACGAAGAACAACAAGCAGAAGGAGGAATCGTTTCCAAGAATTTCACCAAGAAAATCCAGTAAGTACTTTGTTAAAGATCTTTTTTTTTTCCTAGTGGCTCTGAGTTCAGCCATGGGTGATTAAAAAACAACAAACTTTTTAACATATTAAATCAGAGTGGTATTTCTCAATTGTGGCAGGTTTGAGATATGGGGGCTTCCCCATGTCCAGTTTAAACTCCATCCAAAGATTGAGTTTAATCCCCAAATACCAATGTCAAAAAGTAGGATGCCTTCTCTTGCTTCCTAGCCTTCCAGCGTGAAAGTTACTCACTCCCAGCTTCAAAGAAATGGCATCCTTTGTTTCGGCTTGTATTTCAATCTGGGTATGTCCCAGCTACCACCCCCACCACCCCGGAGTTAATTTACTGACGTCCTAACAAAGGAATGTGTCTGAAATACAAGCTTTCTCCCCTCCCTATTCATCCTTATCACGACCCCCTCCCCTTTTTCCCTATTGAAGACAACAAAGACTTGAATTAGAATTAGAATAACAAGAGTTGGAAGGGACAAGCAGGAAGAGGGAGATTATGATCCCGCTATATAGAGTGCTGGTGAGACCACATTTGGAATATTGCGTTCAGTTCTGGAGACCTCACCTACAAAAAGATATTGTATTGGCAGTTCTGTGTTAGCAAAAACTTCAGAAGAAAAGGATTTAGGGGTAGCGATTTCTGACAGTCTCAAAATGGGTGAACAGTGCAGTCAGGTGGTAGGGAAAGCAAGTAGGATGCTTGGCTGAATAGCTAGAGGTATAACAAGCAGGAAGAGGGAGATTATGATCCCGTTGTATAGAGCGCTGGTGAGACCCCATTTGGAATAATACTGTGTTCAGTTCTGGAGACCTCACCTACAAAAAGATATTGACAAAATTGAACGGGTCCAAAGACGGGCTACAAGAATGGTGGAAGGTCTTAAGCATAAAACGTATCAGGAAAGACTTCATGAACTCAATCTGTACAGTTTGGAGGACAGAAGGAAAAGTGGGGGACATGATTGAAACATTTAAATATGTTAAAGGGTTTAAATAAGGTTCAGGAGGGAAGTGTTTTTAATAGGAACGTGAACACAAGAACAAGGGGACACAATCTGAAGTTAGTTGGGGGAAAGATCAGAAGCAACATGAGAAAATATTATTTTACTGAAAGAGTAGTAGATGCTTGGAACAAACTTCCAGCAGACGTGGTTGGTAAATCCACAGTAACTGAATTTAAACATGACTGGGATAAACATATATCCATCCTAAGATAAAATACAGAAAATAGTATAAGGGCAGACTAGATGGACCATGAGGTCTTTTTCTGCCGTCAGTCTTCTATGTTTCTATGTTTCTTCTAGCCCAACACACAAACACACACCCGCTTAGGCAGGAAACCTTATACCTTTCAGACAAATGGTTATCCGATCTCTTCTTAAAAACTTTCAGTGTTGGCGCATTCGCAACTTCTGGTGGCAAGTTGTTCCGCTGGTTAATTGTTCTCACTGTCAGGAAATTTCTCCTTAGTTCTAAGTTGCTTCTCTCCTTGATTACTTTCCATCCGTTGCTTCTTGTTCTGCCTTCTTCTCCTTTGGAGAAAAACGTGACCCCACTTCCTTGTGTCAACCCCTCAAATATTGGAACGCTGCTGTCACGTCACCCTTAAGATCATACAGTAGTAGTCCTTGATTCAGGAGTCATAACCATAGAGTCTGTGGAGAGGGGCGGCATACAAATCTAATAAATTATTATTATTATTATTATTATTATTATTATTATTATGTCAGTACAACACAGCAAACGAGATCACTATGCTGGATTTCGTATTTCATCACCAGTCGGGCGCTTCCCAAGCACCTAGGACTGCGTGATGTAGCGGCGAATTATGTTTGCCGATCCCAGTAAAGCGGCCTTTTGCAATTGACAGATGGAGATTTTGTCAATTCCGATGGTTTTCGAATGTCCGCTGAGATCCTTTGGCACTGGGCCCAGCGTGCCAAGTACCACTGGGACCACTTTCACGGGCTTATGCCAGAGTCGTTGCAGCTCGATTTTTAGATCTTCGTATTTCACTAATTTCTCTAGCTGCTTCTCCTCAATTCTGCCGTCTCCTGGGATTGCAATGTCGATGATCCATACTTTCTTTTTCTCCACGATCACAATGTCTGGTGTGTTATGCTTCAGAATTCGGTCAGTCTGAAGTCGGAAGTCCCACAGTAGTTTTGCTTGCTCATTTTCGACCACTTTTTCGGGCTTATGATCCCACTAGTTCTTTGCCACTGGGAAATGGTAATTCCGGCACAAGTTCCAGTGGATCATCTGCGCCACAGCATCATGCTTGTAGTCAGTCTGTGCGGTATTATTATTATTATTATTATTATTATTATTATTATTATTATTATTATTGAAACATAGAAGATTGACGGCAGAAAAAGACCTCCTGGTCCATCTAGTCTGCCCTATATATATGCCTAATATGTTGAACCTCATACTGCTTGTGTGTTCGCTAGGAAGGAAGGGGAATTTTAGAAGGCTGATGGATCAGCCGAGACCGACACAGCTGCAAAGTCACCCGAGAACCATGACTCATCAAACATGCTCTTCGGACTTATTTTGGCACTGTTGCCTAATGGTGCTTCCAGATGCTTGTTTACCCTTCGAAAATCCATCCAGAACTTTCTCTCTTTTCTCAAACAGTTTAGAAACATAGAAACATAGAAGATTGACGGCAGAAAAAGATCTCATGGTCCATCTAGCCTTGTCCTTGTACTTTTTCCTATATTTTATCTTAGGATGGATCTATGTTTATCCCAGGCATGTTTCAATTCAGTAACTGTGGATTGACCAACCACGTCTGCTGGAAGTTTGTTCCAAGCATCTACTCCTCTTTCAGTCAAATAATATTTTCTCACGTGGCTTCTGATCTTTCTCCCAACTGACCTCAGATTGTGCCCCCTTGTTCTTGTGTTCACTTTCCTATTAAAAACACACTTACCTCCTGAACCTTATTTAACCCTTTAACATATTTAAATGTTTTGATTGTGTCCCCCTTTTCCCTTCTGTCCTCCAGACTATACAGGTTGAGTTCAAGAAGTCTTTCCTGATCAGTTTTATGCTTAAGGCCTTCCACCATTTTTGTAGCCCGTCTTTGGACCCGTTCAATTTGATCCATCTCTTTTTGTAGGTGAGGTCTCCAGAACTGGACACTGTATTATTCCAAATGGGGCCTCACCAGCGCTCTATACAACAGGATCACAATCTATTTATTTTATTTATTTATTTATTGGATTTGTATGCCGCCCCTCTCCGGAGACTCGGGGCGGTTAACAACAGTAATAAAACAATATACAATAATAATCCAATAAATACTAAAAATGATTAAAAAACCCATTAATATAAAAAACCAAACATACATACAGACATACCACACATGAAATTGTAAAGGCCTAGGGGAAAGATCATCTCAGTTCCCCCATGCCTGGCGGCAGAGGTGGGTTTTAAGGAGCTTACAAAAGGCAAGGAGGGTAGGGGCAATTCTAATCTCTGGGGGGAGTTGGTTCCAGAGGGCCGGGGCCACCACAGAGAAGGCTCTTCCCCTGGGTCCCGCCAAGCGGCATTGTTTAGTTGACGGGACCCGGAGAAGACCCACTCTGTGGGACCTAACCGGTCGCTGGGATTCGTGCAGCAGAAGGCTGTCCCTGAGATAATCTGGTCCGGTGCCATGAAGGGCTTTATAGGTCATAGCCAACACTTTGAATTGTGACCGGAAACCGCCAGCCCGGCTACCTCCTCTTCCTGCTTGTTATATCTCTAGTTATGCAGCCAAGCATTCTACTCGCTTTCCCTACCACCTGACCGCACTGTTCACCCATTTTGAAATGGTCAGAAATCACGACCCCTAAATCCTTCTCTTCGGAAGTTTTTGCAAACACAGAACTGCCAATACAATACTCAGATTGAGGATCCCTTTTCCCCAATCCTGGGTTTCATTAAGAGTTCCTTATTAGGACAATATTGTCTTAGCCCCATGCTGGTGTTTACTTTGATGCCTTAAACTGGGCACGCTTTGAAAAAGGGAACTGGCCAAAAAAAATTCCTCCCAAGTTAATCCAAAGTCCAAGCTTTAGGAAAGAAAAACAACCCTTTGCAAATAAATCCTTTGCAAATCGTTCTTTCGTTATCTTCCTTCGTTAAGCTTTAAAAGCAGGTTGTCTGATCTTGACAACTTTGGAAAAGAAAATGGGTTTGTTATTGGGGATTTTGGATGATTCATTTTGTCCATAAAGGATTCTTCCACTTGAAGTCATGTTTCTGGCTCAAATAGATCCTTGGCAATATCCTTTTGTTTGTTGTTTGGTTCCAGGGAAGTTTCTTTCCACCTCGCCATGTAGCTATAACCCCAAGATTCCCAGGGGTCTTTTATCAAAGTACACTGGTCCCTCTACTTAAGAACTTAATTATTTCCGTGTCCAGGTTCTTAAGTAGAAACGTTCTTTTGTTTTTTTATAAACTTTATTAAATTTTCATAAAAAGACAAACTTAAAACCCACCTCTGCCGCCAGGCATGGGGGAAGTAAAATACACTTTCCCCCTAGGCCTTCACAATTTTATGTATGGTATGTTTGTATGTATGATTGGTTTTTATATAATGGGTTTTTAACTGTTTTTTAGTATTGGATTTTGTTGTACTGTTTTACTGCTGTTGTTAGCCGCCCCGAATCTGCGGAGAGGGGCGGCATACAAATCCAATAAATAATAATAATAATAATAATAATAATAATAATAATAATAATAACAACAACAGCAACATACACAAAACAGTTATTTGGGGTTACAATTACCCCACTTAATTTGAAGTCACACTAATACAGAAATAAAAAATTCACTCTTAGCTTATAATATTAATATAATAAATCAAATGTATATAAATTTTTTTTTGTTATTATACCCTTATTTCGTAAAAAATTTACAAGATAAAACTATTTTTAATATCCATACGTTCTTAAGTAGAAGCAATCTTTCCCATAGGATTCAATGTAAAAGCAAATAATGCGTGCAAACCCATTAGGAAAGAAATAAAAGCTCGGAATTTGGGTGGGAGGAAGAGGAGGAAGAAGAGGAGAGTCGCTGCCGAAGGAAGAAGGAAAGGGGAGGGAACTCAAAAAAATCCAAAACTTTAAGGCTTAAAAAAAAAAGAGGGACTCTGAGGCGGCGAGAGGAGCATGCGCCTCCAGTACACCGGGTGCAAGGCTGCCTCCCATACACTGGCTGCTTCTGCTGCTACCTGCTTCCTCTTCCTTCCCATGCTGAAGGGCGCCCCTCTCCTCCCGCTCGCTCGCTTTGTAGCCGGTGCCTTTCCTTCGCTGTGGTGACTCCTCGGCTGCCCAGAAAGAAGGGAGCATTTCTTTTCTCTGGGCGCTGGCAGAGGTTTATTCCCTGTCCAAGCGCCCAGAGAAAGGAAAATGCTTTGTTCACTCTGGACTGCCAAAGCCTCCTTAAGCGCCACCGAAAGGCTCCTCTGGCAGCCCAGAAAAGCCCGAGATGGCCGGGATTAAAGGGGGAATGGCAGGAAACTGGCCGGGCTCTCAAATTTCCTGGGGAATTTTTCCGGGCTCAGGTTCTTAAGTAGAAAATGGTTCTTGAGAAAAGGCAAAAAAAATCTTGAACACCCCGTTATTATCTAGAAAAGTTCTTAAGTAGAGGCGTTCTTAGGTAGAGGTACCACTGTACTAACAAGCCCATCCTGTTTAGATTCCAAGGACGGCAAGGATCAGCCAAGGTCCCAGTGCCTGCTAAAACCTCGTTCATCATTAGCCAAGGCCCCAAAACTATAGATAAGAAGTTGGCTCAACAAAGATTTCACACAGTTTGTTTTCTGGTTCTTTGAAGATTAACACAGACGCTAGACTCACAAAACACAGCAGGCAAGATTCACACCGGGTGTTGGCGTTTTAACCAGAAATTCAACATATTCGGAGGCCTTAACCATTCTCTTCTTAACTCTTCACAAGTTTATCTTTCGAATCATTATCTGTTGTGTGTTCGACGGTGGAGTCACACAAATCAAATCAAAAACGTAGATGCAGGAATTGTCTTTTGTTCCCATCCCGTGAGATTGTGGCCTCTATCTGGAATAAATTCTGTTCGAATCCATGAGATTTAGTCCTAAATAAATTTAAGCTGCAGATTATCCTTCTGAACTACCGTTCCTGGGCGTATAAAATAATAGTAATAATAATAATAATAATAATAATAATAATAATAATAATATATTGGATTTGTATGCCGCCCCTCTCCATAGACTCGGGGCGGCTAACAACAATGATAAAAACAGCATGTGACAATCCAATAATAAAACAACTAAAAACCCTTATTTATAAAACCAAAAATACACACAAACATACCATGCATAACTTGTAATGGCCTAGGGGGAAGGAATATCTCAACTCCCCCATGCCTGGTGGTATAAATGAGTCTTGAGTAGTTTACGAAAGACAGGGAGGGTGGGGGCAATTCTAATCCCCGGGGGTAGTTGGTTCCAGAGGGCTGGGGCCGCCACAGAGAAGGCTCTTCCCCTGGGACCCACCAAACGACATTGTTTAGTCGACGGGACCCGGAGAAGGCCAACTCTGTGGGACCTTATCGGTCGCTGGGATTCGTGCGGTAGCAGGCGGTTCCGGAGGTAATCTGTTCCAATGCCATGTAGGGCTTTAAAGGTCATGACCAGCACTTTGAATTGTGACCGGAAACTGATCGGCAGCCAATGCAATAATATAAAAAATAATAGAAATTTGCCCCGTCTTACCCTCTGAAAAATACGGTAAATTCTATTGCTCTCTTGGTTGAAGAGAAAGCAGAAATAAGCCTTTCTTCAGACTTGGAAGACTTTTCACTTAATTATAATTTTTTCCCCCTCTGTTTGTGCTCCTCAGGCTTCCAATGGAAGTGGACCCTACTACGGTGTTTGCCTCTTTGTCCCCCGAAGGCCTCCTAATCATTGAAGCCCCACAGATACCTCCATACTGTCAATACGGAGATGGGAGCTACGGCAACGAGATTCCCTTGGATACCCAAGAAGCCACCTGTGCCTGAAGTAGACCCCGCCCGAGACCCTCTTCCCCAACGAAGTCTCTCCCATCTTTTGACCACCCCTGCAGCTGCCTTCACTCAAAGCCTTCTTCCCTGGAGATGTCCCGGTGAACCCTATCCTTGAATGGACTTTGTTGAGCTCCAACGACGGGCTTGGGGTCGAGGGAAGAAAGGGTAGCGTTGACCTGGCCTTTGAGGCTTTCAAATCAGTGGTGTAAAATTATACTTGATTGCCCTTTCTTGTTCAGAAAGATTCACTTCAAGAAAGCTGCTTTGATCCACCGCATAGCATATTTTTTGGAAGGTTTTTGAGGAAGTGTTGACGTTCTTTAGGTCTTTCAGGATGAAGATTTAGAGACAGGGCAAATCGAGCAGCGAGGATAGCCATGTGACTTTTCAAGGGGAAGTAAACTTAGTGGTACGGTTGTGTAGGTTTCCTACAATGTCGGCACTGCACTGGGGCAGGGGTAGGCAAAGTTGGCTCTTCTATGACATGTGGACTTCAACTCCCAGGATTCCTGAGCTGGCATGATTGGCTCAGGAATTCTGGGAGTTGAAGTCCACAAGTCATAGAAGAGCCAACTTTGCCTATCCCTGCACCAGGGCATTGTGGGAAATAAACAAGCTGGCCTCCACAACTTTCCAAGCTAGGATGTCTTCATTGCATGAGGGATCCACAACAATCTTTGGTTCGGCTGAGAAGTATTTAAGGACTCATTCACCATTTAAGGACTCGTTCGTCATCTAAGTTTTCACTGATTCCATGTTCAGAAATGGTCAAAGTTCCCAGACCCATCATCCTGATCTAAGACTTTTTATGGCTTACTTCACCCTTCCACCAATAGAGATCTTAGCCTAGAAACAAACAAAGGAGCCATTTCCCCCTAAACACAGCTAAGAGATTGTCTTAAGATATCTGGAGACCTTGTGAAGGTCTCATGAAATGTTTGGTCTTCTCAAATGGAGAGATGGAGCAGTTAAGGCCAAGATAGGTCATCCATCCCTGGTTGAGGTCTCACCCCCCCCAGGTGAAACCTGATCCATAACACATTTTGTTTCCTCCAATAACCATTTGTGGTGATTCTTCTCCAACGTCTACACCAGGGCTATCCAACTTTGGGCACTTTAAGAATTGCAGACTTGACCTTCTGCGAGTTGAGGTCCACAAGTCATAAAGTGGTCAAGGTTGGATGGAATGGGACAATTCTACATGGCCATATGACCTTGCCCAAGTTGGAAGTCCTTGTTCTACATCATGGGCTGCTGTGAGGTCTCACCTAAGTGCTTAAAAGCCCTACTACTGATTTTGCACTAAAATAATTTATCCTCCATCCAGGTTTACACATGTCCAGAACACTGATTTACGATGCACTGAAGAAGGGTTGTTTTGTTTTTTTAATGTTTTTCTCTTCACACTGAGTTCTTTTCTAGATGACTTGTCTTCATCATGAAAGAGTTTCTTCTTTTTAACCCCAAGGGCTGACCTGGAATCGGGGCAAGCCATGCTAAAAATTCCTCCTGATCCCAACATTGAAATTGTTAACAATGCTGCCACCACCTTGTCTCTCTTACCTAAATGCTCCTCGGTTTCATGGAGGACTTAACTGATCTGTTTTCATTTAATTTGTTTTTTCTCTGTATACTGTATCTGATGTAGCAACCAATTGTCCTTAATAAACATTTGGGTATCTGTGAGGTATTTATGCCAATAGGAATAAGTAGTTGTCGTGTTTTGTATTCCCTTCTTTGGCAGAGGGCCATGGATGGATGGATGGATGGATGGATGGATGGATGGATGGATGGATGGATGGACGGACAGATGGACGGATGGATGGACGGATGGATGGATGAACATATGGATGGATGGATAGTCGGATAGATGGATAGGTCGGTGGGTGGGTGAACGGTTGGACAGATGGATGGATGACCAAGAATCTTTATAAATATAGGAACTAAGCCTAATTTATTGTTAAGTTACATTAGCAGAATCTTGCAAGTCTCTTTCTCCTTTACAGCCCAAGGAACTATGGAGGGTTGCTTAACAGTGCCTTGCCCAACCCATTGTGCTGCTGTGGGCTAAGCTGACTTTTATCTGATTGTTCCTTTAGCTGCATCTTCTTGGATTGTGGTTGCAGTGTTTACTTCTCATCATACGCTACATCATAAGTAGTATAGAATTCTTTATTGGCGAGTGTGATTGGACACACAAGGAATTTGTCTTTGGTGCATTAAGCTCTCAGTGTACGTAATAAATATGTGATGAATCATGATCACAGTCATCGTAAATACATTTGTCATGAATCGTAACATACAACACTTGGCGATAGTCATAGGATACTAAATAAGCAACCCACATAAAACATACTCAGAACTTAGAATAAAAATCATTACAAGCTACAAGGTTATAGTCATAAGTAGGAAAAGGAGATATGTCATAGGAAGGATGAGAATAATAATAATAGTAATACACTCAGTCAATTATTTGACAGTGTTGTAGGAATTGGTTATTAAACACAGTGATAACATTTTGGAGAAAAATGTTCTTGTGTCTACTTGTTCTGATGTGCAATGCTCTACAACAGAGGTTTTCAAGGTTGGCAACTTTAAGACTTGTGGACTTCAACTCCCAGAATTCTCCAGCGAGATATGCTGGCTGGAGAATCCTGGGAGTTGAAGTCCACAAGTCTTGCTGGCTGGAGAATTCTGGGAGTTGAAGTTCACAAGTCTTGCTGCCCGGAGAATTCTGGGAATTGAAGTCCACAAGTCCTGCTGGATGGAGAATCCTGGGAGTTGAAGTCCACAAGTCCTGCTAGCTGGAGAATTCTGGGAGCTGGAGTCCACAAGTCTTAAAAGTTGCCATGTTTGAAGACCTTTGCTCCATAACGTCGTTTTGAGGGCATGACTTGAAACAATTGATGTCCAGGATGTGAAGGATTTGTAGTAATAATAATAATAAAGTCTAACTTTGCATTCGGATGCTGCCCAACTCCTGTGTCCAGGCAAAGAGGGTTGACACCCTCTTCTCTGACATATCCATGGACCAACGAAGTGGGTCAATTCTAGCTAGGTGGTTTAGTTGACTCACCCTAGAGCTAGAGGTATAACAAGCAGGAAGAGAGAGATTATGATCCTGCTGTATAGAGCCCTGGTGAGCTCACATTTGGAATCCTGTGTCCAGTTCTGGAGACCTCACCTACAAAAAGAGATGGATAAAATTGTGAGAAAATTGAAGATGAGCTACAAAAATGGTGGGAGGTCTTAAGCATCAAACTTATCAGGAGAGACTTCATGAACTCAGTCGGTCTAGTCTGGAGGACAAAAGGGAAAGGGGAAACACGACATTTAAATATGTTAAGGAGTTAAATAAGGTTCAGGAGGGAAGTGTCTTTAATAGGAAAGTGAATCCAAGAACAAGGGGGCACAATATGAGGTGAGTTTTGGGGAAAGATCAGAAGCAACATGAGAAAATATTATTTGACTGAAAAAGTAGTAGATGCTTGGAACAAACTTCCAGCCTGGGATAAACATCCATACCCATCCTAAGATAAAACACAGGAAATATTATAAGGGCAGACTAGATGGACCAGGAGGTATTTTTCTGCCGTCAATCTTCCATGTTTCTCTGTTTCTATCCCGTTGGGTGGCCTTCTCTTCCATTATTTATGACGAGGTGGGCCAGCAACCACATTGTTCTGCAGGGTGGCATTTCAACATTAATCAAGTCTTTTCAAACAGCCTCAGGTTAGGGTGGAGAGAGAATTACATTCCACTGGTCTCCAAAACAAACATGTCCTGACTAAGGGATGCAGGCACATTTGGCAAAAAACGTGTCTTCTCATTGTTCCAATCCTTTGGAGTCACATGCCTTATTATTATTATTATTGTTGTAATTTTTGTTGTTGTTGTTGTTCTTCTTCTTGTTGTTGTTGTTATTATTATTATTATTATTATTATTATTATTATTATTATTATTATGTCAGTACAACACAGCAAACGAGATCACTATGCTGGATTTCGTATTTCATCACCAGTCGGGCGCTTCCCAAGCACCTAGGACTGCGTGATGTAGCGGCGAATTATGTTTGCCGATCCCAGTAAAGCGGCCTTTTGCAATTGACAGATGAAGATTTTGTCAATTCCAATGGTTTTCAAATGTCCGCTGAGATCCTTTGGCACTGCGCCCAGCGTGCCAAGTACCACTGGGACCACTTTCACTGGCTTATGCCAGAGTCGTTGCAGCTCGATTTTTAGATCTTCGTATTTCACTAATTTCTCTAGCTGCTTCTCCTCAATTCTGCTGCCTCCTGGGATTGCGATGTCAATGATCCATACTTTCTTTTTCTCCACGATCACAATGTCTGGTGTGTTATGCTTCAGAATTCGGTCAGTCTGAAGTCGGAAGTCCCACAGTAGTTTTGCTTGCTCATTTTCGACCACTTTTTCGGGCTTATGATCCCACCAGTTCTTTGCCACTGGGAAATGGTAGTTCCGGCACAAGTTCCAGTGGATCATCTGTGCCACAGCATCATGTCTATGCTTGTAGTCAGTCTGTGCGATCTTTTTGCAGCAGCTTAGTATGTGATCGATTGTTTCATCTGTTTCTTTACAGACTCTGCACTTTGGATCATCTGTTGATTTTTCAATTCTGGCTTTGACAGCATTTGTTCTAATGGCCTGTTCTTGTGCCGCCAGTATCAGTCCTTCTGTCTCCTTTTTGAGTGTTCCACTTGTAATCCATGACCATTATTATTATTATTATTATTATTATTATTATTATTATTATTATTATTGTTATTGTTGTTGTTATTATTATTATTATTATTATTATTATTATTCTATCCTGTCTCCCCCACCCTACCTAAAATGTCTTTTCGTTGCATTCCTTCTTTAAAATCCTTCTCCTTCTTTAAAATTCTATGCATCCCTGTCTGGTATCCACTCCGATATTAAGCCATAAAGCGTAATATGTTATGACACCATAAAATGCAGCGTAATTGCCAAGAAACCATAAAATGTAATGTAGTTGGCTCAGTGGCTATTATCTTTTCTTCTTTTTCCCCCCCAGCTGTAACAGCTTCGGAGTGGAATGGAGCACGGTGGGTTGAAGCCAATCACCGATCACCAGGGAAAATCTTTTAAGAAGTCCACATCTTTAAGCAACAGAATGCTTTCAAATTTCCTGTAGTTCTAGGAAATGGGAAATATTTTTCGGTAGTTCTCCCAGAAAGTGTAGAACATAGGGGTGGACTTTCCGGTTTTCTTTGAAGACGTTTCACTTCTTATTTAACAATCTTAACAATCTTATTTAACAGTTTCCGGTCACAATTCAAAGTGTTGGTAATGACCTTTAAAGCCCTACATGGCATTGGGCCAGAATACATCCAGAACCGCCTTCTACCTCACGCATCCCAGCAGCCGATAAGGTCCCACAGAGTTGGCCTTCTCCGGGTCCCGCCGACCAAACAATGTCGTTTGGCGGGCCCCAGGGGAAGAGCCTTCTCTGTGGCGGCCCCGGCCCTCTGGAATCAACTCCACCCAAAGATTAGAACGGCCCCCACCCTCCTTGTCTTTCGCAAATTACTCAAGACCCACCTTTGTCGCCAGGCATGGGGGAGTTAGGATATTCCTTCCCCTAGGCCATTACAAGTTATGCATGGTATGTTTGTGTGTATGTTTGGTTTTTATAATAAAGGTTTCTAGTTGTTTTATTAAATTGGATTGTTACATGTTGTTTTTTATCATTGTTGTTAGCCGCCCCGAGTCTACGGAGAGGGGCAGCATACAAATCCAATAAATAAATAAAATAAATAAATCTGCTAAAAAAATAATACAAATGACTAGCAATCTGCAAGGAATATCCAATCCCACTTGGCCAATAAAGAATTCTGTTCTATTCTTCACTCCTCCTCCTGAAACAAAACATCTTACTCCATCAGACTTGAAATACTGAAATTCCTTGTGTGTCCAATCACACTTGGCCAATAAAATTCTATTCTATTCTATTCTATTCTAGACAATTTACAACTACACCACCTCCAAACTCTAACCATAGTTGACAAAATCATCTACCAAAATGTCCTTTCTGTTAATGACTACTTCACTTTCGACCTCAACAACACACGAGCACGTAATAGATTCAAACTGAATGTCAACCACTCCAAACTACATTGCAGAAAATACAACTTCAGCAACAGAGTTATCAACGTCTGGAATTCACTATCTGACTCTGTTGTTCCTTCCCTAAACCTCAAAATCTTCAACTTTAGATTGTTTTACAGTCAAACCGTTTTTAAGAGGTCTGTAAGGGGCGTGCATAATAGAATAGAATAGAATAGAATTTTTATTGGCCAAGTGTGATTGGACACACAAGGAATTTGTCTTGGTGCATATGCTCTCAACGTACATAAAATAAAATATAGATTTGTCAAGAATCATGTGATACAACACTTAATGATTGTCATAGGGGTCAAATAAGCAATGAAGAAGCAATATTAATAAAAATCTTAGGATATACGCAACAAGTTACAGCCATACAGTCAACATGGGAGGAAATGGGTGATAGGAATGATGAGAAAAACTAGTAGAATAGAAGTGCAGATTTAGTAGAAAGTCTGACAGTTTTGAGGGAATTATTTGTTTAGTAGAGTGATGGCGTTCGGGAAAAAACTGTTCTTGTGTCTAGTTGTCTTGGTGTGCAGTACTCTGTAGCGACGTTTTGAGGGTAGGAGTTGAAACAATTTGTGTCCAGGATGCGAGGGGTCAGTAAATATTTTACCCGCCCTCTTTTTGACTCGTGCAGTATACAGGTCCTCAATGGAAGGCAGATTGGCAGCAATTGTTTTTTCTGCAGTTCTGATTCTCCTCTGAAGTCTGTGTCGGTCCTGTTGGGTTGCAGCACCAAACCAGACAGTTATAGAGGTGCAGATGACAGACTCAATGATTCCTCTGTAGAACTGAATCAGCAGCTCCTTGGGCAGTTTGAGCTTCCTGAGCTGGCACAGAAAGAACACCATTGTGCCTACCGCCCCTGTCCTATTGTCTTTTTTTAACCTTCTTTTTAGGGTTAAATAAAGTTCAGGAGGGAAGTGTTTTTGATAGGAAAGTGAACACAAGAATAAGGGGGGCACGATCTGAGGTTAGTTGGGGGAAAGATCAGAAGCAACGTGAGAAAATATGATTTAAATATATTAAAACCCCGGGAAGCAAAAGAGTGAGGCAAGACTAAAGATATTGATAAAATTGAACGGGTTCAAAGACGGGCTACAAAAACGGTGGAAGGTCTTAAGCATAAAACTTACCAGGAAAGACTTCATGAACTCAATCTGTATAGTCTGGAGGATAGAAGGGAAAAGGGGGGACATGATCGAAAGGTTTAAATATGTTAAAGGGTTAAATAAGGTCCAGGAGGGAAGTGTTTTTAATAGGAAAGTGAACACAAAAACAAGAGGGCGCAATCTGAGGTTAGTTGGGGGAAAGATCAGAAGCAACGTGAGAAAATATTATTTGACTGAAAGAGTGGTAGATGCTTGGAACAAACTTCCAGCAGATGTGGTTGGGCAATCCACAGGAACTGAATTTAAACATGCCTGGGATAAACATAGATCCATCCTAAGGTAAAATACAGGAAATAGTATAAGGGCAGACTAGATGGACCAGGGGGTCTTTTTCTGCCGTCAATCTTCCATGTTTCTATGTTTTTATCCCATTGGGTGGCCTTCAGGGTCGTCGTAACTTGGAACAGTCACTAAATGAAATAAAGTAAGTGGAGAATCACCACCACATCTGGAATTGAATTTTTTTCCTTTCTCCCCCCTCCGCCTCCCTCTTCTTCTGCCGCTCTCTCCTCTCATGCGTGCAATTTGATTAATCCAGGAAGATTAACCTCTCTTTAACTTCTTGATTAGCTTCATTTTGAAATTCCATTTTGTTTTCCTTTTTTCATCAAGGAGAGGCTCATTTGCATTGATAACGAAAGCCTTGCAATCTTTTTCTCAAAATCAGTGCGAAAACCCGTGCTTGGAATCCCAAGGACTCTTCACAGAAAACCTGGGGGCCTTGTGAGGGGGATTCAGACAACTGGTTTAACAACCGGTTCTTTGCCCAAATGACTGGCTGGGTGGACGTGGCCATGGCCAGGGGGTGTGGCAGGCAGCATTCGGCCTCTTGCACTCCCCTGGGAGCAAAAACGGGCCATGGGGGGATGCACCACCCCGTGCCCCGTTTTGGGCCTAGTAGGCCTCCTTAAAGCCTCCTGGGAGCAAAAACAGGCCGCGAAGGGATGCGTCCCCCTGTGCCGTTTTGGGCCTAGTATGCCTCCTTAAAGCCTCCTGGGAGCAAAAACAGGCCGCGAAGGGATGCGTCCCCCTGTGCCGTTTTGGGCCTAGTAGGCCTCCTTAAAGCCTCCTGGGAGCAAAAACAGGCCGCGAAGGGATGCGTCCCCCTGTGCCGTTTTGGGCCTAGTAGGCCTCCTTAAAGCCTCCTGGGAGCAAAAACAGGCCGCGAAGGGATGCGTCCCCCTGTGCCGTTTTGGGCCTAGTAGGCCTCCTTAAAGCCTCCTGGGAGCAAAAACAGGCCGCGAAGGGATGCGTCCCCCTGTGCCGTTTTGGGCCTAGTAGGCCTCCTTAAAGCCTCCTGGGAGCAAAAACAGGCCGCGAAGGGATGCGTCCCCCTGTGCCGTTTTGGGCCTAGTAGGCCTCCTTAAAGCCTCCTGGGAGCAAAAACAGGCCGCGAAGGGATGCGTCCCCCTGTGCCGTTTTGGGCCTAGTAGGCCTCCTTAAAGCCTCCTGGGAGCAAAAACAGGCCGCGAAGGGATGCGTCCCCCTGTGCCGTTTTGGGCCTAGTAGGCCTCCTTAAAGCCTCCTGGGAGCAAAAACAGGCCACAAGAAGAGGTACGTGGTGTGTGCCCTGTTTTGGGCCTAGTAGAATTCCTTGCAGTCTCCTATGAGCAAAAACAGGCCACGAGGGGATGCACCCACTCCTGCCTCTTTTGGGCCTAGTGGGCCTCCCTGCAGTCTCCTGCGAGCAAAAACGGGCCATGGAGGGATGCACCCCTTCATGCACCATTTTGGGCCTAGTAGGCCTCCCTCAGCCTCCTGGGAGCAAAAACAGGCTGCAAGAGGATACATCCCGCCCTGGGCAGCATAGCGCAGCATAGAAGTCAAATAAATAAATAAAAACAATAATAAATCCTCCATGGCTCGTTCTGGGCCTAGTAGGCCTCCCTGCAGCCTCCTGGGAGCAAAAACAGGCTGCGAGGGAAGGCAGCCCCCATGCCCCATTTTGGGCCTAGTAGGCCTCCTGCAGCCCTCTGGAAGCAAAAACAAGCCCTGTTTTGGACCCAGTAGGCCTCCCAGCAGCCTCCTGGGAG
This sequence comes from Erythrolamprus reginae, assembly GCF_031021105.1. Classification (NCBI taxonomy): domain Eukaryota; kingdom Metazoa; phylum Chordata; class Lepidosauria; order Squamata; family Dipsadidae; genus Erythrolamprus; species Erythrolamprus reginae. Next base: position 45,276,878 of record NC_091959.1, read on the forward strand.
CAAAAATGGCCCACCGGGGTGGGTCCTGCCTTCTGGTACTTTGGAGCACAGGTTGACTTGCTCTCCTTGGTGGTTCTTTGCGGACTAAGATCCATTGCGTCAATAGCAACACGGGGCAAGAAAAAGCTTGCTTTCTCCACCCTTGTTCTTCTCCACCCTTCGGCCACGCAATGGATCCCTCTCTTCGCCAGCCAAGAAAACCGCCCGGCTTTGATGCTTGAGGAACCAGAAAATCAACAACGCAACACCAGGTTGCTGAGAATTCTGCGCTGGCAGCCACATCACCCATTCAAAAAAATTAACCTCACTATTAATGTGGGCAGCCTCCAGCCCGTGCCCCCTTGTCTTCCTTGGTGACCTCAACCTACCCCATATTAACTGGACCCCAAACGAATGCACTACGGAACCCATCCATTCTACCCTATACAACGCTGTTACCAATCTGGAACTCGACCAACTGGTAACAAACAATACCTGTACTAGACTCAACAGTTGCCTAGACATTGTATTCTGCAATAGCAAAAGCGCAATTTATGGACTACAAATAAAATAATCATTTTCCAACAGCCACCACAGTATGATTAATTTCAGCCTCAACCTTCGCCACTCCAAAATTCACCCTAATAATGCAACACCCAAGTTCAATAAAAGCCAACTATGAACTCATAGACACCGGTCTCTCAATTTTTGACTGGCCAACTCTATTCTCTGGCTGTAACACTGCCGGTGACCTCTACAACATATTCTTGCTCGAAGTCAAAAGAATTATCTAAGCATAGCCCATTAAATAATCTGCTACAATGTCCTTCCTGTCAATGACTACTTCAGTTTCAACCACAACAACACATGAGCACACAATACAAACGTAATGTAAACCGCTCCAAACTCGACTGCAGGAAATACAACTTTAGTAACCGAGTAGTTGATGCATTGAACTCACTTCTCGACTCTGTAGTATCATCACCTAACTCCAAGACTTTACTCTTAGACTATCTACTGTTGACCTCTCCCGATTCCTAAGAGGTCAGTAAGGGGCGTGCGTAAGTGCACCAGCGTGCCTTCTGTCCCCTGTCCTAATGTTTCTTTTTTATTAGTACAGTAGTACCTCTAGATACGAGTTTAATTCGTTCCAGAATGGAGCTCGTATGTCGATCAACTCGTATCTGGAACAAATGGCTTTAGACTTTGTTTTTCCCCCGCCGAGATAACCAGAAGCAAGGATTCTTGCGCCACCTAGTGGAAGCTCGGCTCGTATCCCGAATTTGAGCTCGGGTGTCGAACAGAAATTTTGCTCCCGTCGTGACTCGTAACTTGGAATACTCGAATGTGGAGCAGCTCGTATCTAGAGGTACTATTGTATCATGTATATGAATGCTACTATATCTTTGCATACCACCAATGTGTACTTGACAAAACAAACAAACAAATAAATAAATAAAATATATGTACCACTAATAACTACCATAAGCAAGAAAAACAACCTACCCATCTCAATAAGAAAACTACAACCCCCCCAAAAAATCTCTCTGGCAGAAAAACAAAAAAGGTCATGTAGCCGACTTCAAAAGCCGCTAGAAAAATATATGCCACCAAATAAAGACAGGATGCTTCAACTACCATAGCAAAGAAGAGGAAAAACCCCTGTGCACCAAATCCAACTGTGCCTTCTACAACTTTGTAAATAACAAACTCAAGGGCTCAAGACTCATCCCATCACTAAAAGGACCCAACAACAAAGAATCACAGAGCAGATTTATTTAGAATAGAATAGAATAGAATAATAATGATAATAATAATGATAATAATAATAATGATGATGATGATAATAATAATAATAATAATAATAATAATAATAATAATAATAATAGTAATAATAATTTATTAGATTTGTATGCCACCCCTCTCCGAAGACTCGGGGCGGCTCACAACAATGATAAAAACAATATTATAATGGCACAAATCTAATATTAAAAAACTAAAAACCCTATCATAATTAAAAACCAAACAGCACATACATACCAAACATAAATTATAATAAGCCTGGGGGAAAGATGTCTCAAATCCCCCATGCCTGGCGGTATAGGTGGGTCTTAAGTAGTTTACGGAATAGAATAGAATAGAATAGAATAGAATAGAATAGAATAGAATAGAATTCTTTATTGGCCAAGTGTGATTGGACACACAAGGAATTTGTCTTGGTGCAGATGCTCTCAGCGTACATAAAAGAAAAAGATACATTGGTCAAGAATCATGAGGTCCAACACTTAATGATTGTCATAGGGGTCAAATAAGCAATGAAGAAACAATTAATATTAATAAAAATCTTAGGATACAAGCAACAAGTTACAGTCACACAGTCCTAAGTGGGAGGAAATAGTTGATAGGAATGATGAGAAAAAAATTAGTAGAAATAGAAGTGCAGATTTAGTAAAAAGTCTGACAGTGTTGAGGAAATTATTTGTTTAGCAGAGTGATGGCGTTTGGGGGAAAAACTGTTCTTGTGTCTAGTTTTCTTGGTGTGCAGTGCTCTGTAGCGACGTTTTGAGGGTAGGAGTTGAAACAGTTTGTGTCTAGTTGTTATTCGACTCAGGGCTGCTTACAACATAATAACAATACAAAAAGATACAGCAATAAAAAGAAGTGGATTATCAACTCTAAAAAACTAAAAAACTACGGAGAGGGGCGGCATACCAATCCAATAAATAATAATAATAAAAATAATAATAATAATAACCCCGATAAAACCCATTTATGTAAAAAAAAAACCCAATCAACTCTTATGTATGCACACCGTTCATAAAATAAACATTTGGAAAAGATTGAATGCCACCCAGTTGCGCCTCCGTGTTTTGTTTTGTTTTCAGAATCCTTTGCCCGGAGCAAAATGAGTTCTCTGATGGAGCAAGGATCGGTCCCACCTCATCCCTTCAGCTGCCATGGAGACCAGGCGACAAACACACAACTTCAAAAGCTGGCTTGCACGCTTCCCCAAAGGCAGGGATGGCCATGCCCACACGTGCCGCCACAATGGAGTGCCGCCACCCTGGGGTGTGCCAATTACGGGCAGCCAGCCAGACCCTGAGATGTAACATTTAATTATTAAAATTATCCATGGAGCCGAAAGTAACAATTAGATGGGGAGAGGTGCAGGCCATGCGTTCGTTCATTCGTTCAATTCCTAGTCCTCCATCTCAATGACAATTATATACACTGCTCAAAAAAAATAAAGGGAACACTTAAAGAACACATCCCAGACCTGAATGAATGAAATGTTCTCATTGAATACTTTGTTCTGTCTAAAAGTGCTGACATGTGAAATTGATTGAAAAATCAAAAGTAAGCAAATTGATTATTGGCAACTTCAAATATCAACCAACAAATGCTCTACCCTCCACATCGGCAAAAAGAATCCAAACCTCATATATAAACTGAATAAACAAATTCTCACAGCCAAACCACACTCAGTAAAAGACCTTGGAATACTAATATCAAATGACCTAAGTGCTAAAGCCCACTTCAACAATATCACCAAAAAGGCTTCTAGAGTTGTTAACCTGATCCTATGTAGCTTCTGCTCTGGCAATCTCACACGACTCACAAGAGCCTACAAAACTTTTGCCAGACCCACCCTTGAATACAGCTCATCTGTCTGGAACCCATACCACATCTCAGACATCAACACCCTTGAAAACGTCCAAAGATATTTCACCAGAAGAGTCCTTCACTCCTCCACTCGAAACAGAATACCCTACGAAAATAGACTAACAATCCTGGGCCTAGAAAGCTTAGAACTATGGCGCCTAAAACACGATTTAAGTATTGCCCACAAGAGCATATGCTGCAACGTCCTACCTGTCAATGACTATTTCAGCTTCAACTGCAACAACACAAGAGCACACAACAGATTCAAACTTAATATTAACCGCTCCAAACTTGACTGTAAAAAATATGACTTTAACAATCGAGTTGTCGAAGCGTGGAACTCATTACCGGACTCAATAGTGTCAACCCCTAACCCCCAACATTTCTCCCTTAGACCATCCACGATTGACCTCTCCAGGTTCCTAAGAGGCCAGTAAGGGGCGTACATAAGTGCACCGGTGTGCCTTTCGTCCCCTGTCCAATTGTCTTTCCTTTATCTCATATATCATATATATTTTCTTCCTTTCATATATCTTCTCTATTTTTACGTATTATATTTATATATATTATTCATGTCTATTCTCTTCCATATGTATTGTGTATTGGACAAATGAATTTAACAAAAAGTGGACAGTTTGATTTTACAGAAGTTTGATTTACTTGGAGTTATATTGTGTTGCTTAAGTGTTCCCTTTATTTATTTATTTTTGAGCAGTGTACATAGAATTGAAATTAAAATAAATGCATAGAATTGAAATAAAATACATAGAATTGAAAATAAATGAATAAAAATAAATATATCAAAATGAAATAAATATATTAATTAAATCATTTAAATATATTAAACATATTAAAATAAAATACATAGAACTGAAATAAAATAAAGACATAGAATTGAGTGTAGTATGTTTTGCTGTGTGAATGGTAATGAATTATTTTAAATCTTATTAGAGTTTTTAAAAGTTTTTTAGTATATTAATTGGATTTTTAGATATGTATATGGTGTATTGTTTTTGACATGTTATGAGCCGAAATACATAGAATGCTTTCAATATTGTATTTAAGAATATGGTTTAAATAGGAAATCAATGTAAATAAGTACATGCAGAATTGCTTAAGGATTCACCGTCATTTTGGGGAAAATTTGAAAATTAATAAATATTTATTTTTTAAAAAAATTACAATGCAGGTGATGAAGAGAGGAATCGTACATCCCTCCTTTTTTAAAAATGGGCAAAATATAAAGATGGTTGAAAAAAAAGAAAAAGAAAAAAAGCCGAGAGGATTCGTGCATGTACTGTATTGTATTCCATTCCTTCCTTCCTGCGTTTCAAAAAGAAAAGGGCGGAAGCAGCTTCAGCCGGCTGCTACGGGCAGCGCCGAGGGACATGCTTGCCGGTTGCGCGGTTGCCAAGGGCAACGGGTGTCGCTATCTCCTTCCAAAGCAGTTGGCGTTGGAAGAGGGCGGAATAGAGACGGCGGGGAGGGGGCGCCTCCAAATTGGGGCGGGGGCGAGGCTAAAATGACCGCCCCTTCTTTCATGGAAGCCCCCAGGCCAGGCCTTGGCCTTAGCTGGAGCCTTACAACGCACAGGGAAAGTTAGGAACAGAAGAAGTATAGTATAAAGGGGATGGGGCTTGTGGGGGTGGAAACAGCCCCCAAATAGGGAGGTCTTTGGGCTTGAGTGGGTTTGGAGGGAGTGGGAGCTCAGGGAGGAGGCCTCGCTTCAGCCATGAGACCTTTAGGAGTTTAGTTTTCCAGAAGGGCTGTAAAAAGGACCTCTTAGGGACTAGCGTCGTGAAAATAAAAATTGGGGAGAGGAACAAAAAGCCTCTTCCAACCTATAGTAAACTTGAAAGTCTGGGATGGAGTAGTGGGGTGGCTGCAGCTTTGGCGGTGAAAACAGGCTTGTTAGGAAAGCAGAGTACTCTTAGGGACTAGAGACTTGATTGGAGAAGGATAAAGTTAAAAAAAAGGAGAGAGAGAGAGGGGCGTAGGGACATGGTTGTTGCAGACCTGGAAATGCAATCGTAGTCAAAAAATTCAAGGGAGTAGGTCCACATTAGATCCAAACTGGGTTTCAAACTCAGGGTTTAGGTCTCTCATCCTGGCTTGTTGGAAAGCCTGGTTTTAATTCGTAGGGTTTTGCACAGGCCCCCAAACACAAGGGGGGCCACTAAGCTTGCTTCCTCTCAAGGGTTAATAACAGTCACGTGGTCTGAACTTTGTTCCTCCTGGGAGGCCAACCAGGAATCTTGGCTTAGATGCCGCCAACAGCCTAACATAACTTGGAGCAATTGTGGTTTGCTTGGATGGGTGGGAAAAAAACCAATTGCCCAAGACAGTGAATCCCAAGAGAGTGTTTCCTCGTAGGTTAGGGTTTCATTTAGCAAGGGTTTGACTCAAGAAATCGATCGCCTATTGATCGATCAGTTACTTGAGGTTCTTATTGGAAAACACCCTCCCCCGGGGGGAGCAACAGTAGCAGGATGCCCCTGAACCCCAAAATCGATCCTCGCTACTTTGTTATTATTAGGCCACTGCCCATCCCTCCCCAGAAAGGTCTGAAGATCCAGACAAGGAGTAGAACCATCTACAACTGCTGGGATGTCCCGAGAGAACAAGTGTTTCTAGAGAGCTACCATCGGAGGGCCAAACAACTCTCACAACAGGGGTACTTTACCCCCTGTTGGAAACCCTATCAGGATTTTGGGGACCCCCTTTACCTCGATCCCAGGAAACTCACCCTCTATGGTCTGGGGCAGCTACCTCCGGTAAGTGTGTGCATCTCTCGTTAAATCTTCCTTCCTTCCTTTCTTTCTTTCTTTCTTTCTTTCTTCTTTCTTTCCTCTTTCTTATTAAGATTTATCTGCCGCCCAACTCCAGTAGACTCCCTTCCTTCCTTCCTTCCTTCCTTCCTTCCTTCCTTCCTTCCTTCTTTTTCTTTCTTTCTTTCTTTCTTTCATTCTTCTTTCTTATTAAGATTTATCTGCCGCCCAACTCCAGTAGACTCCTTCCTTCCTTCCTTCCTTCCTTCCTTCTTTTTCTTTCTTTCTTTCTTTCTTTCTTCTTTATTTTTATATGCCACCCAGCTCCAGTGGACTCCTTCCTTCCTTCCTTCCTTCCTTCCTTCCTTCCTCTCTCCCTCCATCTCCCTTCCTTCCTTCCTTCCTTCCTTCCTTCCTTCCTTCCTTCCTTCCTTCCTTCCTTCCTATTAAGATTTATATGCCACCCAACTCCAGTGGACTCAGCGGCCAACAAGAATTAAAGCAAATATTTAAAAAGTTACAATATCAAGAGAAGAAACATAATAATAGTCCTTGGGAAAAAAACATAAATATACTCAGTCAGTCATGGTTCCAGGCCCACTGGAAAAGCCAGGTCTTAACGGCTTTCCGGAAGGCTGGTAGGGCAGGGATAGTACAGATCTCTGGAGGCAGTTGATTCCAAAGGGCCAGAGCCATCACAGAGAAGGCCCTTCCCCAACTTTCCCATCAATCAACATTGTTTGGCGGACGGGACCCAGAGAAGGCCAACTCTGTAGGCCCTTATTGGCCGGTGGGAAGTTATCTGTTAAGTCATCAGTTATCCATCGAATCTTCAGTTGTCCGTTAAATCAGTTGTCCGTTAAATCAGTTGTCTGTTACATCATCAGTTGTCTGTTAAATCACCTTGGACTGTTAAATCATTAGCTATCGGTTAAATCATCAATTATATTAGAAGGATTTTCACCCGCAGCCTCCCAAAACCACTAAATCAACGTGGGGGCCGGTGGGGCAATTTGATTTTTAATGGGGGCAATTCGAAAATGTGTGACTCTAGATCTTAGCAACACTTTTTAAATACATGCATAGACAAGACTCGAAGAATTATATGTCACGGGGGGAGTGGGTGGCATCTGAATTTTTAGAGATGCTTAGATGGGGCGTGGTCAAAAAAAAAAGTTGGGAACCATTGCGCTAAATAGAAAATGGCCAGGAAGGGTCTTTGGGGGCTGGAAATTTGGAACCCACCACATGAAAAGAAACAGGATTGAGAGGGAGACTTGGTCTCTACAGCGGTGACTTGATGTTTGTCCATTAGAGGATTAGATTTAATTTGAAAATTAGTTGAATAAATCATAGTTCGGGCAATGCAAGGAAGACCCACTGGGCAAACATAATTTGCATATAGAAGGAATTATTATCATTTTTATCATTTTAGCCATTGTCCAATCCCAGGGATCCTCAAACTTTTTAAATGGGGGGGACAATTCATGGTCCTTCTCAGACTATTTTGGGGGGGTGGACTGGTTGGGGGGGCATGGCTAGGTCATGTGACTAGGGGGTGTGGCCAATTCAACTGTCCATTAAACAATGCACGCCTTGACACGCCCACCAAGACATGCCCACAAATCTGGTAGTTTGGAAAAAAATGGATTTTACCACTGGAGAAGACATATCCTTAGTCAACATCTTTGTTATCTGTTTGTTTATTTTGAAACTTGCTAAGTGGGTTAACTTCTTCTTGTGAATCTCTGATAAAGATATCGTGTTGATAAAAGTGTTGATAAAAGTTATTGGTGAAATTGAACGGGTCCAAAGACGGACTACAGAAATGGTGGAAGGTCTTAAGCATCAAACTTATCAGGAAGGAGACATGATTGAAACATTTAAATATATGAAAGGGTGAAATAAGGTTCAGGAGGGAAGAGTCTACGGAGAGGGGGGGCATACAAACAAACAAACAAACAAACCAAATAAATAAAAATAAAATAATAGGAAATGAACACAAGAACAAGGGGGCACAATCTGAGGTTAGTTGAGGGAAAGATCAGAAGCCACGTGAGAAAATATTATTTTACTGAAAGAGGAGTAGATGCTTGGAACAAACTTCCAGCAGACGTGGTTAGTAAATCGACAGTAACTGAATTGCAACATGCCTGAGATAATCATTTATCCATCCTAAGATAAAATACAGGAAATAGTATAAGGGCAGACTAGATGGACCTGGAGGTCTTTTTCTGCCGTCAATCTTCTATGTTTCTATGATTGAGGAAGGATGGGAAGAAGGAAGGAAGGAAGGAAGGAAAGGAGGAAGGAAGGAAGGAAGGAAGGAAGGAAAGAGAAGGAAGGAAGGAAAAGAAGGAAGGAGGAATCCACAGTAAATGAATTTAAACATGCCTGGAATAAACATAGATCCATCCTAAGATAAAATACAGGAAATAGTATAAGGGCAGACTAGATGGACCATGAAGTCTTTTTCTGCTGTCAATCTTCTATGTTTCTATGCTGCCTCTCTTTCTCTCGGTTTCTCTTTCTCTCATCCTCTCTCTTGTTCTCATGCTCTCTCTCTCTCTCTCTCTCTCTCTCTCTCTCTCTCTCTCCTGTTTTCTCTTTCAAATGCAGACTATACAAGGGGGATGGGGGGAAACGTTGCTTTTCAGATACTACATTGCAAGGGTGAACAAGACCAAGGGCGAATCAAATAACTCCGGGATTCTTCCCAGCCTAAATTTAAGTAAGACTTTAATTGGATTTATGTCGGAAACAGCTCGTGCATTTTTTTAAAAGCAGCAATCCAATTATAACACACAGCGGTTCTGTTAAATGTCTATTCACAGTATTCCAGAAGTAGGCAGGCTTAGCTGATGGGGGGGGGGGAATCTTGGAATAAAAACATGATGCAATGAAGCAACCCCTCCCCCCCCCAAAAAAAAACATTGCTATTGCTGTATGCACAGCAGAAAGGATCATTTTCCCCTTATGAGCACTGTTGCAAACCTGCTTATTGTTTTAACAGTATTCATTAAAGTATTTTTAGATTGCCATTAAGCGTAGAATCCTCCCACGATAGCTGACCATTATAGGAAAAAATTATATGACCTGTAGAAATCACAGACACAAGATTTCTTTGTACGGGCCAGGAAATTTGTCTGTGATGGCCAATTTCATGATTTGAAGCTCTGCCTCTAGATTTGCCAGCTTATTATTCATAAATATAAATTACAGTGGTACTTCTACTTACGAACATAATTTGTTCCGTGACCAGGTTCTTAAGTAGAAAAGTTTGTAAGAAGAAGCAATTTTTCCCATAGGAATCAATGTAAAAGCAAATAATGTGAGCGATTGGGGAAACCACAAGGAGGGGGGAGGCCCTGTTTCCCTCCCAGGAGATTCCTAGAGAGGCCCCACGGAGGCTTCTCCCCGCCTTTTCCGGCCCTGTTTCCTCCCAGGAGATTCCTAGAGAGGCCCCACGGAGGCTTCTCCCCGCCTTTTCCGGCCCTCTTTCCTCCCAGGAGGTTCCGAGAGAGGCCCCATGGAGGCTTCTCCCCGCCTTTTCCGGCCCTCTTTCCTCCCAGGAGATTCCTAGAGAGACCCCATGGAGGGTTCTCCCCACCTTTTCCGGCCCTCTTTCCTCCCAGGAGATTCCGAGAGAGGCTGGATGGAGGCTTCTCCCCGCCTTTTCCGGCCCTGTTTCCTCCCAGGAGATTCCGAGAGAGGCCCCACGGAGGCTTCTCCCCACCTTTTCCGGCCCTGTTTCCTCCGAGGAGATTCCGAAAGAGACCCCACGGAGGCTTCTCCCTGCCTTTTCCGGCCCTGTTTCCTCCCAGGAGATTCCTAGAGAGGCCCCACGGAGGCTTCTCCCTGCCTTTTCCGGCCCTGTTTCCTCCCAGGAGATTCCTAGAGAGGCCCCACGGAGGCTTCTCCCTGCCTTTTCCGGCCCTGTTTCCTCCCAGGAGATTCCGAGAGAGGCCCCACGGAGGCTTCTCCCCACCTTTTCTGGCCCTGTTTCCTCCCAGGAGATTCCGAAAGAGGTCCCACGGAGGCTTCTCCCCGCCTTTTCCAGTTACAGTTTCGGAGGCTCGGGTTTGTAAGTGGAAAATGGTTCTTGAGAAGAGGGGCGGAAATCTTGAACACCTGGTTCTTATCTAGAAAAGTTTGTAAGTAGAGGCGTCCTTAGGTAGAGGTACCAAATTGCAGGCATTTTGGTCTTGTTCTTTTTCTCTTATTATACAGTAGTTTCCCAGAACCAGCAGCATCCTCGCCCAGCAGAATTCACGGAACAGCCTATGATACAGAGCATAATATTCAACCGGGAATCCCCCCCCCCCACTATTCAAGACAGAAAGCCTAGTTCGGACCCCCCTGAAGGCTTTGGAGGATTTCTTGAGCTCATCTAATTCATGTCATGTTTTTGCTTCTGCTGATTTGCTCCCTTTAATTAAGCTTCTGTGTCTCTTACAGGCGTGAGGATTTGGTAAAAAAATGAATCTGAATACCCGAAAGAAAAAAAAGAGAGAGGGGGGGGGGGGGGAACGGCAGACAGACATTAGCAATTAACATTAATAATGCATACTTTAACAATCTCTTGAGAAAATGTACAGGCTTGAGTTTGGAGTCCCTCACCCAAACAGACAGAATATAATACCTTTTTGTTCCTTTTCAATTAGCAAATTGTACGTGGAGTAGGCTCGCCCTAAATCTCCAGCAAGGTTCTGTCTTAAAGTAAAACTCGACACAGGTAGCTCTTGACTTACAAATGTTCATTTAATAACTGAAGTTACAACAGACAGACAGAGAGAGAGAATAGATAGGATGGATGGATGGATAGATAAATAGATGGATGGATGGATGAATAGAAGGATGGAAGGATGGATGGATGGAAGGAAGGATGGATAGATGGATAGATAGAAGGATAGATGGATGGATGGAAGGATGGATGGAAGGAAGGATGGATGTATGTATGTATGTATAGAGATTGATGGATGGATGGATGGAAGGAAGGAAGGATGGATGATGGATGGATGGAAGGAAGGATGGATGGGTGATGGAAGGATGGATGGATGGATGGACAGACAGGTGTGTGAGAGAGAGATGGATGGATAGATATGGATGGATAAAGCTATCTATCTATCTATCCATCTATCTAGGTAGATAGATAGATAGATAGATAGATAGATAGATAGATAGATAGATAGATAGATAGATAGATAGATAGATAGATAGATATTTAAGTTGTGTGAGTGTGTTTGTGTGTTTAAATATAGATATATACACACACACTCATATATAGATACATCTATATATACTCTTTCTCTCTGTATACACACACACACACATACCCATACTGTGTGTGTGTGTGTGTCTATTGCTTTAAAAAAAAAAATAGAACTGCAATGATAAAAGGAAGATTCTTGAAGAAAGATGGAAAGAGTGCTAGTCAATAAGGGCAGGAGTGCAGCCCCCGAAATATTTGATCTCTCTCTGTCCCCCCCCCCCTTTTAAAAGGTCTCAAAGTTGCTCAGAATCAAAGAGTAAACATTGCAGTCTTAGATCAAAGATTAAAGCCAGCGCTGCAAACAGCCACTTAGCCCAGATAGAACAAGTGGGAAGATTTGTCGATAACACAACAAGATTAAGAGAGGCAGGAAAACTGTGTGTTGGTTGGGTGGTGGAGGAAAGTTTACGCCCAGTGAGTAACAATAATGTACACTGCTCAGACCTTTGGTTTATCTGGGACCTTGTCAATCCACCCTTATGCCAGGGTTGAGGGATGGATATAACAGGCTTCGCCGCAGCCCTAACAGAAGCAGCGCATGTGGTCAACCTGTTGCAAGGTTGCTACAGTCTCTGCTATATCTTCATGCTGTGCATTACGAAAATGTGGTGGGGTGGAGAGGGTTTTGATGCGCTGTGATGTGTGCCCGCACAGATTTGCTCCAGGAAGTGGCTATGTTTGATGAGACGATCATAAGGGAAGCTGAGTAAGGGCACTATTATTATTATTATTATTATTATTATTATTATTATTATTATTATTATTTATTAGATTTGTATGCCGCCCCTTTCCGTGGACTCGGGGCGGCTCACAACACAATAAAACAATTCATAACAAATCTAATAATATACAATTTAAAATTTAAAATAGTTAAAAAAACCCATTTTTAAGCAGACATACCTACAAACATACCATACATAAATTATATAGGCCCAGGGAAGATGTTTCAATTCCCCCATGCCTGACAACAAAGGTGGGTTTTGAGAAGTTTACGTAAGGCAAGGAGGGTAGGGGCAGTTCTAATCTCTGGGGGGAGCTGGTTCCAGAGAGTCGGGGCCGCCACAGAGAAGGCTCTTCCCCTGGGGCCCGCCAACCGACATTGTTTAGTTGACAGGACCCGGAAAAGGCCCACTCTGTGGGACCTAATCGGTCGCTGGGATTCGTGCAGCAGAAGGCGGTCCCTGAGATATTCTGGTCCGATGCCATGAAGGGCTTTATAGGTCATAACCAGCATCGCTTTCACCACCCACCCCGCCTTTGCTGGATTCTTGGGGGGGTCTCCAAGCTTTGAGAACACTAAGGACACCACAATTCAATCCTGAGCCAGATACTGTATTGCTGCTGCTGCTGCTGCTGCTGCTGCTGCTGCTTCCTTCTTCTTCTTCTTCTTCTTCTTCTTCTTCTTCTTCTTCTTCTTCTTCTTCTTCTTCTTCTTCTTCTTCTCCTCCTCCTCCTCCTCCTCCTCCTCCTCCTCTTCTCTTCCTTCTCTTCCTCCTCATCCTCCTCTTCCTCTTTCTCTCTTCCTTCATTCTCTACATCCTCTCCTTATCCTCTTTCTCCTCCTCCTCATCTGTGGAAACTAGTGTTCGGAAACTTCAGTTCGTGCAGAATGCAGCTGCGAGAGCAATTATGGGCTTCTCCAAGTATGCCCATATTACTCCAACACTCCGCAGTCTGCATTGGTTGCCGATCAGTTTCCGGTCACAATTCAAAGTGTTGGTTATGACCTATAAAGCCCTTCATGGCACTGGACCAGAATATCTCCGGGACCACTTTTTTGCCGCACGAATCCCAGCGACCAATTAGGTCCCACAGAGTTGGCCTTCTCCGGGTCCCGTCAACTAAACAATGTCGTCTGGCGGGACCCAGGGGAAGAGCCTTCTCTGTGGTGGCTCCGACCCTCTGGAACCAGCTCCCCCCTGAGATTAGGATTGCCCCCACCCTCCTTGCCTTTCGTAAACTCCTTAAAACCCACCTCTGCCGTCAGGCATGGGGGAACTGAAACATCTCCCCCTTGCCCATGTTGTTTTGGTGTTTGATTGATTGTGTGCTTGTTCTTTATATATATTGGGGTTGTTTTTATGAATTTCTTTACTTAAAATTGTAATTGGATTGGTGGGTATTGGATTTGTCACTATGTACTGTTCTTTGCCATTGTTGTGAGCCGCCCTGAGTCTGCGGAGAGGGGCGGCATATAAATCCAATTAACCTAATCTAATCTAATCTAATCTTCCTTCCTCCCTCCCTCCCTCCCTCCCTCCCTCCCTCCCTCCCTCCCTCCAAGTATTATGGAGAACCCATAACCAAAGCATTTTTTTCTCCATGCTCTGTAGCCATGTTTATAATTAGCAGCCACTCTCTTTTTAAAAAAATTCCCTTGCACAAACAGCTGGTGCTAAAGGATCGGATGCCCAGGAATATTCATAAACATTCCATCAACTAAGAGATGCCAAACGTTTCCATGCTGCCATGCAGAATCCCCTTTCCAGATTATAATTTGGACGTGTTTAGGAACAATGGTTTTGGCAACTTTAAGCTTTCATGGACTTCAACTCCCAGAATTCCCCAGCCAGCATTCTGGAAGTTGCAAAGTTGTCAAGGCTCCAGGTAGCTTCAGAATTAAATCAGAGTCCGAGCCAAAGTTACTCCTCAAAGTTCCAATTTATTGCCAGAGCCATCCTGGCACCCACACTGGGAAACTCAAATCTGAGTTTCCCACCCAGTTGAAACTTCACATCCGTTGTCCCCCACCCACAAACCTGTCACGTTGCCCACTCAGATTGTGCCAGCATGGCCAGTCCTCCTTCCGCTTCTGCCCAGGTGGGTGGACATAGGATGACCTTGAACCACTCAAAAGAATGTTTTGTGGTTACATCTGCTCCCTCGTGAAAATTACCTCTCCCATTGATTGATTGATTGATTGATTGATTGATTGATTCATTCATTCATTCATTCATTCATTCATTCATTCAATTTTTATGCCGCCCTTCTCCTTAGACTCAGGGCGGCTTACAACATGTTAGCAATAGCATTTTTTAAACAGAGCCAGCCTATTGCCCCCACAATCTGGGTCCTCATTTTACCACCTCGGAAGGATGGAAGGCTGAGTCAACCTTGAGCCGGTGATGAGATTTGAACCGCTGACCTGCAGATCTACAAGTCAGCTTCAGTGGCCTGCAGTACAGCACTCTACCTGCTGTGCCACCCCGGCTTCCTATCAACATCAGGCCTTCTATATATATAGTGTGGCAATCCGTTAATTTCTCACCAACTTCTGCACCGGCTTGAAGCTGCTAGGATTGGAAAATACATTAAGGCTGTGAGTTCGACCCTAGGTAGAGGCAGATATTTCTCTCTCTGGGCACAGTGAGAATATATATACACTGCTCAAAAAAAAAAAAATACAGGGAACCCTCAAAAACACATCCTAGATCTGAATGAATGAAATATTCTCTTGAATATACTTTGTTCTGGACAAAGTTGAATGTGCTGAGAACCTATGAAATTGATTGTCAATCAGTGCTGCTTCCTAAGTGGACCGTTTGATTTTACAGAAGTTTGATTTACTTGGAGTTATATTGTGTTGATGAAGTGTTCCCTTTATTTATTTATTTTGAGCAGTGTATATCTGCTAAATAAAACTCTGCATTGGCAACAGGGAAGCATCCGGCCAGTAAATTTGTGAGGTTGCGAAAAGAAGATGATGATTTTTGCATGATCAATAATCAGTCCTGGACGATTCCCATCCCCATGAACCCCACAGATTCAATAAGCCAAGATGGTGTGCCAATCTAACCAACCTGTTAACTGTCATTTCAGGACATCAGCAAAGAGGAAACTCCTGTGGAAGAATTTGCGGAACCGGCAGAAACCGAGTTTTCCAAGAAGTCGAAGCCAAAGGTACTTTAAAAAAAAAAAAAAAAGTTTATTTATTGTTTTCAGATACAATTTTTTAAAAAATCTCAAAAAATCTCATTCAGATCATTTCCCGTTTTATACATTTGTAATTTGTCATTACTTCATTGAAGAAAAAGAAAAAGAAAGACAACTTACTTCCATCTAAGAGAAATAGAAACAATACAAGGATAGGAAAAATTATAATTATGTGCATTTATTTATTTATTTGATTTGATTTGATTTGATTTGATTTGATTTGATTTGATTTGATTTGATTTGTATGCCATCCCTCTCCGCAGACTTGGGGCGGCTAACAACAATAAAAAGACAACGTAAACAAATCTAATATTATGCATAATAAACCAATTAAGGAAAGAATTTTTTTGCATAAAAATAAATATCAATATTTTTAAAGATTCCTATCTGCACTCTCTTTGTCATGTGTTACTCCTATAATCTGGTATTGAATGTCATTCTATCTTATTTATTTTTTTATCCATTTGTACCATTTCCCCCATATTTTATTAGTTTCGTTGTCTTTTATTCCCTTAATATCCCTTGTCATCTCATCCATTTCTGCACATCTGTATACTTTTTTCAATAATTTGACCTTCTGAAGGGATGTTTTGATTTTTCCAATTTTGGGCATAGAGTCTACGGAGAGGGGCGGCATACAAATCCAATCAATCAATTATCCTAGTTGCGGTAATTATATGCGTCACTAGGTATAACGTTTGTCTTGGGTAATTCCTACTTCAGATTCCAAGCAAAAAAAGTAAATTCTATCTCCATCTCCGTGATTTCTATCAGGTATGTTTTATGTTTTATCTCGATCCATGAAACAATAGTAATAATAATTTAATAATAATTTATTAGATTTGTATGCCGCCCCTCTCCGGAGACTCGGAGTGGCTGGATTAACAGGTCCCGGCTCCACGGGAGAAGTTAAATACCACTCAAGATGGCGTCCAAAATGGCGGAGAGGTTGCTATGGAAACGCCATCGGCAAGGGTTCCATTTTGTTTTGTTTTAGGTCCCCAGAATTTCGGCTGATGGGAGACACGTTGGGTATACCAGCTTCTTCTGGTTATTCGCTCGGGTTATTGTGAATAATACGGTTTGTTTTCGTGCCTGATGGCGTTGGTTTCTTTAGGCCCTGGAACCAGAGAAGAAACTTCTGCCTATCCGACATATAGAGAAGGATTTGAGGACTCTCCCTCGGGACCTTGCGCAGATGAGGTAGGAAAACACCGAACGGCGATGCGCAGGAACGAACCTTGAACGATGACCGAGACACCCCTCTCTCTCCCACCCGTCTCTTTCTCTCTTTGTCTTTGTCTCTGTCTCTCTCCCCCTCCTTCTCTCTTCCCCCTCTCTTCCTCTCCCTCTCTCTTGTCTCTTTCTCTCTCTTTTCCTCTCTGTTTCTCTCTCTCTCTCTCCATCTCTCTGTCTCTTTCTCCTCTCTCTTCTGTCTCTCTCTCTTTCTCTCCATCCCTCTCTCTGTGTATCCCTCTTTCTTTCTCTCTCTCTCTCCCTCTCCCTTCCCCTCCCTCTCCCTGTCTTTGTCTCTCTCTCCCCCTCCCTCTCTCTTCCTCCTCTCTTCCTCCATCTCACTATCTATGTTGTGTCTCTCTCTGTATCTCTGTCTCTTTCTCTCTCTCTCTCTCTCTCTGTGTAGCTGTTTCTCTCTCTCTCCATTTCCCTTCCTCTCCCTCTCTCTCTGTCTTTGTCTCTCTCTCCCCCTCTTTTCCCCCTCTCTTCCTCTCCATCTCGCTTTGTTATCTCTCTCTCTGTATCTCTCTCTCTTTCTTTCTCTCTCTCTCTCTCTCTCTCTCTCCATCTCTCTCTCTCTGTGTGTGTGTATCTCTGTCTCTGTCTCTTTTCCTCTCCGTCCCTCTGTCTCTGTCTGTCTGTCTGTCTGTCTCTCTCTCTCATTATTAAATACAGAATTTTTGATTTCCCGGCAATTGCAATCTCCCTGTTCATTTCCTGACATCTTTTCCTCCCCCGCCCTCCGCTTTCCTTCTTCTGTAGCTACCACTTCTATTTGTCGATTTGTTCCAAAACTTTTTATAAATAAATCAAAGCCTTCCTTTCAGGTAACACAACGTCCTCGGGAGGCATTTCTTCCCGGGGTGATCAAAGGAAGTAACATGAAAATGACAGACGTGGGTTAATTCTTATGGCGACTCAGGCTTACGCTAGGACCAGATATTCCTTTTAAATGAGGCTTTTCGTGGATGAGCAGCTATGTCAGGTTTGCAAAGTAACATTTAGCGAAGACATTTTCAGTGAAGCGTTGAGGCCCCAAATCAATCACGACTCTTTCATGGCTAATTCTTTGTCTTAGACCTTCCTATTGATCATCCACCCTTGCAAACCTCCAAAGATTGTACTTGAACCGGGGTGAGAAAGGAGAGAAATCAACCTAGAACTAAGGAGAAATTCCTTGACGGTTAGAAGAGTTAACCAGTGGAACAACTTTGATACTTAGGCTTAGGACCAGATGATCTTCAAAACCGTCTTCTGCCTCATAGAAACCTGCCTTTTCCGGCACTGTTTCCTCCCAGGAGATTCCTGGAGAGGCCCCAAGGAGGCTTCTTCCCACCTTCTCCGGCTCTGTTTCCTCCCAGGAGATTCCTAGAGAGGCCCATGGAGGCTTCTCCCCACATTTTCCGGCCCTGTTTCTTCCCAGGAGATTCCTAGAGAGGCTCCACGGAGGCTTCTTCCCACCTTTTCCGGCTCTGTTTCCTCCCAGGAGATTCCCAGAGAGGCCCCACAGAGGCTTCTCCCTGCCTTTTCTGGCCCTGTTTCCTCCCAGGAGATTCCTAGAGAGGCCCCACGGAGGCTTCTCCCTGCCTTTTCCGGCCCTGTTTCCTCCCAGGAGATTCCTAGAGAGGCCCCACGGAGGCTTCTCCCTGCCTTTTCTGGCCCTGTTTCCTCCCAGGAGATTCCTAGAGAGGCCCCATGGAGGCTTCTCCCTGCCTTTTCCGGCCCTGTTTCTTCCCAGGAGATTCCCAGAGAGGTCCCACGGAGGCTTCTCCCTGCCTTTTCCAGCCCTGTTTCCTCCCAGGAGATTCCTAGAGAGGCCCCATGGAGGCTTCTCTCCGCCTTTTCTGGCCCCGTTTCCTCCCAGGAGATTCCTAGAGAGGCCCTACGGAGGCTTCTCCCTGCCTTTTTCAGCCCTGTTTCCTCCCAGGAGATTTCCAGAGAGGCCCCACAGAGGCTTCTCCCCGCCTTTTCCGGCCCTGTTTCCTCCCAGGAGATTCCCAGAGAAGCCCCACGGAGGCTTCTCCCTGCCTTTTCTGGCCCTGTTTCCTCCCAGGAGATTCCCAGAGAGGCCCCACGGAGGCTTCTCCCTGCCTTTTCCGGTTACAGTTTCGGAGGCCTGGGTTTTTAAGTGGAAAATGGTTCTTGAGAAGAGGCAAAAAAATCTTGAACATCCGTTTCTTATCTAGAAAAGTTCGTAAGTAGAGGCGTTCTTAGGTAGAGGTACCACTTTATTTTGACGTTGTGTATCAGGGACCTTGATCATATACCTTGATCATATGTCTTTTATCAAACACTTGTTGGAATGAATCGCTCGGATTTTAATGTAATGAAACGCATGAATCCTCCTCCCCGAAAGTCCATTTACAGTCAACTTCTATACTTCCTTCCACGCTGGGTCATTTTTATTTGGCAACAGCCCAAGGCTGACCTTTATCTGTGTTAATTTAATTTCGTAAAAGCAGCTGGGAAATTCGGCTGTTGCAAATGGTTAGCTCTTTCGGGGGGGGGGGGGGGAAGCTCTTTGTTTTCCCCGCTGACAAAAGTTATTCATTTTGAAGGAAGACACTGCCCTTGTCTGGCAGGTGGCAGGAAATATGCGTTTTTCCAACCTACGGCTGGCCAGCCGACGCTCGATTACTCTAATAGATGTATTGCAAAGTTCGTTTTAAAGGCATTTGCATTTTAATGAGCGCAGTGCCCTTAGGTTGCTGCGGCAGTCCAAAATTTTGGAGCCCTTAAGGGACAACTCTTCATGGCTAACTCGCTATGCACCTACCGGTAAGTAGAATTCAATCAAAATAGAGTCAGAAGGGACCTTGGAGGTCGTCTAGTCCAGCCCCCTGCTCAAGCAGGAGACCTTTTACCATTTAAGACAAAATGGTTGCATAATCTCATAGAAACATAGAAGACTGACGGCAGAAAAAGACCTCATGGTCCATCTAGTCTGCCCTTATACTATTTCCTGTATTTTATCTTAGGATGGATATATGTTTATCCCAGGCATGTTTAAATTCAGTTACTGTGGGTTTATCAACCACGTCTGCTGGAAGTTTGTTTGTTTGTTTGTTTGTTTGTTTGTTTGTTTGTTTGTTTGTTCGTTCGTTCGTTCGTTCGTTCGTTCCTTCATTCAATTTTTATGCCGCCCTTCTCCTTAGACTCAGGGCGGCTTACAACATGTTAGCAATAGCACTTTTTTAACAGAGCTAGGCTATTGCCCCCACAATCCAAGGATCTACTACTCTTTCAGTAAAATAATATTTTCTCCTGTTGCTTTTTGATCTTCCCCCAACTAACTTCAGATTGTGCCCCCTTGTTCTTCTGTTCACTTTCCTATTAAAAACACTTCCCTCCAGGACCTTATTTAACCCTTTAACATATTTAAATGTTTCGATCATGTCCCCCCTTTTCCTTCTGTCCTCCAGACTACACAGATTGAGTTCATTAAGTCTTTCCTGATAGGTTTTATGCTTAAGACCTTCCACCATTCTTGTAGCCCGTCTTTGGACCTGTTCAATTTTGTCAATATCTTTTTGTAAGGTGAGGTCTCCAGAACTGAACACAGTATTATTCCAAATGTGGTCTCACCAGCACTCTATATAGCGGGATCATAATCTCTCTCTTCCTGCTTGTTATACCTCTAGCTATGCAGCCAAGCATCCTACTTGCTTTCCCTACCGCCTGACTGCACTGTTCACCCAATTGGAGACTGTCAGAAATGAAGACCTCTAAATCCTTCTCTTCTGAAGTTTTTGCCAATACACAGAACTGCCAATACAATACTCAGATTAAGGATTCCTTTTCCCCAATTGCGTTATTTTACATTTGGAAACATTAAACTGCAGTTTCCATTGCTTTGACCATTTATTTAGTAAAGCTAAATCATTTACCATATTACAGACGCCTCCAGGAATATCAACCCTATTGCACACTTTAGAGTCATCGGCAAATAGGCAAACCTTCCCTACCAAACCTTCCCCTATGTCACTCACAAACATATTAAAAAGAATAGGACCCAGAACAGACCCTTGTGGCACACCGCTTGTAACCTGTCTCTGCTCAGAATACTCGCCATTAACAATAACTCTCTGATGTCTACGCTTCAGCCAGCTGCAAATCCACTGAACTATCCAGGGATTAAGTCCAATCTTCACTAATTTATCTATCAGCTCTTTATGTGGAACCGTATCAAAACTATATCAAAATCTCTTCTTAAAATCTTTTTTATTATTTATTTATTAGATTTCTCCCCACTGCCCCTGGCCTTCAGGAGCCTTAATGCATCACTTGGAATGAAGGGCAGAGATGTAGAACCGTCATTCATTTTGGGTGTTTGTTACATGCCAACAGGTGGACGGATGTTCGTGGCCCTTTGGTGGGACCTGTGTGATACCCAGACTGATGTATTGGCTTCTGTTTGCCGCATTTTTTTTTACTGTCTCATCCGCTGTTCTACCAAATAAACATAGAAACATAGAAGATGGACGGCAGAAAAAGACCTCACGATCCATCTAGTCTGCCCTTATACTATTTCCTGTATTTTATCTTAGGATGGGTATATGTTTATCCCAGGCATGTTTAAATTCAGTTATTGACCAACCACATCTGCTGGAAGTTTGTTCCAAGCATCTACTACTCTTTAGGTCAAATAATATTTTCTCAGGTTACTTCTGATTGTTCCCCCAACTAACTTCAGATTGTGTCCCCTTGTTCTTGTGTTCACTTTCCTATTAAAAACACTTCCCTCCTGAACCTTATTTAACCCTTTCACGTATTTAAATGTTTCGATCATGTTCCCCCTTTTCCTTCTGTCTTCCAGACTATACAGATTGAGTTCATTAAGTCTTTCCTGATAGGTTTGATGCTTAAGACCTTCCACCATTCTTGTAGCCCGTCTTTGTACCCGTTCAATTTTAATTCAAAATAAACAGTACATTAAAAAAGAAAGAAAGAAATGCTCTGCCACTGTTTAGAATTCCTGCAGGGAGATTTTTTTTTTAAAGTCCTTATCTTTTTTTTAAAATCCACATGGGAAATTTACCACTCTGTAAACACCCATTTATTTTCCTGGGCTCCAAGATCTCCGCAGATGGGGGACTGCAGCCAAGACATTGAAAGATGTTTGCTCCTGGGGAGGAAAGCTATGGAAAATCTAAACAGTATACAGTACAGTGTTACATAGAAACATAGAAACATAGAAGACTGACGGCAGAAAAAGACCTCATGGTCCATCCAGTCTGCCCTTATACTATTTCCTGTATTTTATCTTACAATGGATATATGTTTATCCCAGGCATGTTTAAATTCGGTTACTGTGGATTTACCAACCACATCTGCTGGAAGTTTGTTCCAAGGATCTACTACTCTTTCAGTAAAATAATATTTTCTCATGTTGCCTTTGATATTTCCCCCAACTAACTTCAGATTGTGTCCCCTTGTTCTTGTGTTCACTTTCCTATTAAAAACACTTCCCTCCTGGACCTTATTTAACCCTTTAACATATTTAAATGTTTCGATCATGTCCCCCCTTTTCCTTCTGTCCTCCAGACTATACAGATTGAGTTCATGAAGTCTTCCCTGATACGTTTTATGCTTAAGACCTTCCACCATTCTTGTAGCCCGTCTTTGGACCCGTTCAATTTTGTCAATATCTTTTTGTAGGCGAGGTCTCCAGAACTGAACACAGTACTCTAAATGTGGTCTCACCAGTGCTCTATACAAGGGGATCACAATCTCCCTCTTCCTGCTTGTTATACCTCTAGCTATGCCGCCAAGCATCCTACTTGCTTTCCCTACCGCCCGACCACACTGCTCACCCATTTTGAGACTGTCAGAAATCACTACCCCTAAATCCTTCTCTTCTGAAGTTTTTGCTAACACAGAACTGCCAATGCAATACTCAGATTGAGGATTTATTTTCCCCAAGTGCATTATTTTACATTTGGAAACAGTAAACTGCAGTTTCCATTGCTTTGACCATTTATTTAGTAAAGCTAAATCATTTACCATATTACAGACCCCTCCAGGAATTTCCTCGATTTTCGTGGGTTTGAACTTTGTGAATAGCCTATACCATGGTTTTTCAAAACATATTAATTTAAAAATACTTCACGGTTTTTTTCCTATACCACTGTTTTTCCCGCCCGATGACGTCATACATCATCGCCAAACTAATAATTTTTGCAAATAAATAACAAAAAAAATAATTATTGTTAATAAATAATTATGTTTATAAATATCAGGATCACTAAGTTTCTTATTCAATGGTGAGTACCAGCAATAATGGTGAGTAAATGGTTGCTAAAGGAATGGGAAATGGTAATTTAGGGGTTTAAAGTGTTCAGGGATGGCTTGTGATACTGTCCATAGCCAAAAATGGTGTATTTACTTCCGCATCTCTACTTCGCGGAAATTCGACTTTCGCGGGCGGTCTCGGAACGCATCCCCCGTGGAAATCGAGGGAACGCTGTACTAAAAAGCAGAGACATCACCCTGCCAACAGAAGTGTGTATAGTCAAGGCTTACATGATGTTAGCCACTGCACTTTTTAACAGAGCCAGCCTCTTGCCCCCCACAATCCGGGTCCTCATTTGACCCACCTCGCAAGGATGGAAGGCTGAGTCGACCTTGAGCCGGTGGTGAGATTTGAACCGCTGACCTGCAGATCTAGCAGTCAGCTTTAGTGGCCTGCAGTGCTGCCCTCTACCCACTGCGCCACCTCGGCTCATTGTGCCGTTTTTGACATCCGTTTTTGACATCTGGTCCTTTTCGGCAGACATCTGATCAACTCGGTGAAGATCGGGCGGGGATATTTCCATAGCCTTCGCCAAGACTCCATCAAGCGGAGGAACGCATCCAGCCTGGAAGAACGGAGGGAGGAGCAGAGGAGAAGGACGGAGTTCCAGCCCCCGCGCTACTCATCCTCATCCTCGGAGGAAGACTCCGAATCCGAACCTGAGTAGGTGGCCTCAACCTCTTTCCTGCTGCATTGACCGAGGGCCTTCTCTTCCTCCTCGTAGCTGCTCAACTTCCTCTTACCTCCTTGAGCATCAGGAGGTCATCTTCTCCACACCCAGTGCAAATCTTGTTCTGGGTGGTTGGACCAGGTCTAATTTTACATTCAGATACATGGCTGGATGGGGGATTCTGGGAGTTGAAATCCACATGTCTTTAAGTGGCTAAAGTTGAGGAATATCTAGCTGGGGAATTCTGGGAGTTGAAGTCCACATGTCTTTAAGGGGTTAAGGTTGAGGAATATCTAGCTGGGGAATTCTGGGAGTTGAAGTCCACATGTCTTTAAGTGGCTAAAGTTGAGGAATACCTAGCTGGGGAATTCTGGGAGTTGAAGTCCACATGTCTTTAAGTGGCTAAAGTTGAGGAATATCTAGCTGGGGAATTCTGGGAATCGAAGTCCACACATTTTAAGGTTGAGGAACATTTGGCTGGGGAATTCTGGGAGTTGAAGTCCACAAGTCTTAAAGTCCACATGTCTTTGGGCATCATTGCTCTAAGAGATGACAGTATCCCTTGCAGAAGTTATAAACGGTTGCTGTCCACAATACTCTCCCAATTGTCTTTATTAATGTCCATATTCCCTACTTAACTTCCTGAGGCTGGCGTTTTTGGGCCAAGGTAGGTTCTCCAACGAGTAGCTACCTGTGCCCAGCAGATGCTGAAGCCGATGCTCAAATACTTTGGCCGCCAAATGAGAAGAGAGGCCTTGTTGACAAAGGCCCCGCGGAGGTTGGGAAGGATGGAAGGCCAAAGGAGGAGGGGATGGCGAGAGATGGTTAGAGGGTGACTCCAAAGCAATGAATGGCACATGTTGGTCCGTGGAGTTTGCAAAGAGTGGGACTCGGCAACTGGACAACCCATTTTCCAAAGCATCATCCCATGTCGGAGCTATCAAAAATGGGGAGGAAAAGGTTTTGTGCTCGGGATGGGTGTAACCCCCAAGCTAGTTTGATTGCAACACGGCCAGGGGTGGGTTCCGTCCAGTGCGGTCCAGTGCAGGCGCTCCGGTACCAGCCCCACTGATGATGCAATTTAGGCGTGATGGTTCCAGCGCCATCTTTCCTGGTCCATGCTCTCCACCAGCTTTTTTGCTAGGAGTATGCATACGCGGAAGTAGAATCGGCACTTTTTTCCTGGTTTGGAGGGCTTCTCAGTTGTGTTTCGGCTTGAAATGTCCTTCGTGTGTGCAGAAGTAGGTGGAGTCATCTTTATGGGGGCAAGGTCAGGCTGCCCTTGAGACAAGATGGACTTCCCAGTGGGCGGAAATTGGGGTGTCAGCGGCTGGCGAGAAAGACACCCAACCTCTTGCCTTTCTTTCTGACGTATGTTGGTCTCTCCCTTTCCCTGTTCCTCTCCCTCCCTCCCCCTCCCTCTCTTCCTTTCCCTCTCCCTCTTCCTCTCTCCTATTCCCTCTCTGTCTCTCCTCTCCCTTTCCTTCTTCCTCTCCCTTTCCCTCCCCCTCTTCCTCTCCCTCCCTCTCTCCCATTCCCCCTCTCTCTTCCTCTCCCTCTCCTTCTCCCTCCCTCTCTTCCTTTCCCTTTCCCTCTCTCCTATTCCCTCTCTGTCTCTCCTCCTCTCCCTTTTCTTCTTCCTCTCCCTCTCTTCCTCTCCCTCCCTTTCTTCCTCTTCCTCTCTCTCTCCCATTCTCCCCACTCTCTCTCCCTCTCCATTTCCTTCTCCCTCTCTGTTTGCTTCTTCCTCTCCCTCCCTCCCTCTTTCCCTCTCCCTCCCCCCTTTTTCTCTCTCCCTCTTCCTCTCTCCTATTCCCTCTCTGTCTCTCCTCTCCCTTTTCTTCTTCCTCTCCCTTTCCCTCCCCCTCTTCCTCTTCCTCTCCCTCCCTCTCTCCCATTCCCCCTCTCTCTTCCTCTCCCTTTCCTTCTCCCTCCCTCTCTTCCTTTCCCTCTCCCTCTTTCTCTCTCCTATTCCCTCTCTGTCTTTCCTCCTCTCCCTTTCCTTCTCCCTCTCCCTCTCTTCCTCTCCCTCCCTTTCTCCCTCTTCCTCTCTCTCTCCCATTCCCCGCACTCTCTCTCCTTCTCCATTTCCTTCTCCCCCTCTCTCCCTCCCTCTTTCCCTCCCCCTCCCCCCTCTTTCTCTCTCTCCAGGTTCTTTTTAACAGGAGGCTTCCTGGTGAGCGAGACAGAAAAGAAGAAGAAGAAGAAAATGGCCCGGCCGTTCACCCCCATCCACAATGGCTTGCTCTCCCAAAATCATCCAGAAACACACTTGTAGGTTCAGCCACACATCTTGGAGAGCTTGGGGGTTTTTTGGTGGCAGGGGGGGGATTGTTGTCTCTAACTCTGGGGGTGGAATCTGCAATGGGCTCCTGCTTGTTTAAAAAAGAGACCAGGGGGGGAAGAAACAAAAGGGAGGGAGGAAAGGAGAGAGAGAGAGCGTCTCTGAGCATCTCCCTTAGTCAGGAGAGCAACTAGCACGCCCTCAGTTTCATGTCTCTTCCAAAGAACGGTGTTGAGTCTCCACGCCCCATTTCCCACCATCCCATTCCTTTATAATGCCTGGAAATGACATCACACCTCTAAAAAGCTAAGGCTGTGAATGAAGTACAGTGATACCTTGTCTTACAAACTTAATTGGTTCCGGGACGAGGTTCTTAAGGTGAAAAGTTTGTAAGACGAAACAATGTTTCCCATAGGAACCAATGGAAAAGCGATTAATGCGTGCAAGCCCAAAACTCACCCCTTTTGCCAGCCGAAGTGCCCGTTTTTGCGCTGCTGGGATTCCCCTGAGGCTCCCCTCCATGGGAAACCCCACCTCCGGACTTCTGTTGCCAGCGAAGCTCCCGTTTTTGCGCTGCTGGGATTCCCCTGCAGCATCACAAAAACACGGAAGTCCAGAGGTGGGGTTTCCCATGGAGGGGAGCCTCAGGAGAATCCCAGCAGCGCAAAAACGGGTGCTTTGCTGGCAACGGAAGTCCAAAGGCGGGGCATCCCAGCGGCGGCGGGTTTGTAAGGTGAAAATAGTTTGTAAGAAGAGGCAAAAAAATCTTAAACCCCGGGTTTGTATCTCGAAGAGTTTGTATGATGAGGCGTTTGTAAGACGAGGTATCACTGTACTCTGTAACTCTTCTCACCTTCTAAGCATTCTCCTATAGCGAGGGTCTATCCACTGACTTTCCACTCCCATGTCTTCCTCACTCTCTGACTGGAACCACTCTACCATTGTCACACCAGCCCCCTCTAGTGGTTCCTCAAGCTAGCTCAGGTCACTTTCTCCCTCACTCTCTCACTCTCTGCTTCCTCTGGCAACCCCCCCCCCTGGCCCAGGGTACCCCAGAGGGGCTTGGCTCACCCTCCTCAGAATCTGACACGACCCGAGGTGGACAAGGGGCACTTGCAACACCCGCTGTCAATCAGCCTGTCTTATCTTTCCTCTCGTCTCAACAGCGACTCCATCTTCCGTCAGCTTTGCGCCCTCCACTGGCTCCTGGAAGCTTTGACGCTGGAGCCCTTCAGTAGCATGAAGCCGTTGATCTCCTGCTGGAACCCCAAGTAGGTCTCCGGAGCCCGGAGCAAGTTAAGAACCTAGGCCGGCGATGGTGAAGGGCTGCAAATGTTTTTACTACTACACTGTGGACGCGGCTTATTTTGTGGGTGTGGCTTGCTGGCCACATAACCAGGTGGCTTCATGACCATGTGACCAGTGGGTGGCTTAAGGGTCATGTGACCTTTGGCGTTTGTCCAGGTTCGCCTGGTGCACCAGTTACGGCCCTATTTGGACAGGGAGTCATTGCTCACAGTCACTCATGCCCTCATCACCTCGAGGTTCGATTACTGCAACGCTCTCTACATGGGGCTACCTTTGAAAAGTGTTTGGAAACTTCAGATCGTGCAGAATGCAGCTGCGAGAGCAATCATGGGCTTCCCTAAATATGCCCATGTCACACCAACACTCCGCAGTCTGCATTGGTTACCGATCAGTTTCCGGTCACAATTCAAAGTGTTGGTTATGACCTATAAAGCCCTTCATGGCACTGGACCAGAATATCTCTGTGACCACCTTTTGCCGCACGAATCCCAGCGACCAATTAGGTCCCACAGAGTGGGCCTTCTCCGGGTCCTGTCAACTAAACAATGTCGTTAGGCGGGACCCAGGGTAAGAGCCTTCTCTGTGGCGGCCCCGGCCCTCTGGAACCAACTCTCCCCAGAGATTAGAATAGCCCCCACCCTTCTTGCCTTTCGTAAGCTCCTTAAGACCCACCTTTGTTGTCAGGCACGGGGGAACTGAGACATCTCCCCCGGGCATATACAATTTATGAATGATATGTTTGTATGTATGTGTGTTTAGAAAATGGGGTTTTTAAATATTTTTAAACAGTAATTTAGATTTGTTGTAAATTGTTTTCACTTTGTTGTGAGCTGCCCCGAGTCTGCGGAGAGGGGCGGCATACAAATCTAAATAATAAATAGATAGATGGATGGATGGATGGATGGATGGATGGATGGATGGATGGATGGATGGATGGATGGATGGATAGATAGATAGATAGATAGATAGATAGATAGATAGATAGATAGATAGATAGATAGATAGATAGATAGATAGATAGATAGATAGATAGATAGATAGGACCAGTGGGTGGCTTAAAGGTCATGTGACCTTTGGCGTTTGCCCAGGTTCGCCTGGTGCACCAGTTGCGGCCCTATTTGGACCGGGACTCACTGCTCACAGTCACTCATGCCCTCATCACCTCGAGGCTCGACTACTGTAACGCTCTCTACATGGGGCTACCTTTGAAGAGTGTTCGGAAACTTCAGATCGTGCAGAATGCAGCTGCGAGAGCAATCATGGGCTTCGCTAAGTATGCTCATTTTACACCAACACTCCATAGTCTGCATTGGTTGCCGATCAGTTTCCGGTCACAATTCAAAGTGTTGGTTATGACCTATAAAGCCCTTCATGGCACCGGGCCAGGTTATCTCCGGGACCGCCTTTTGCCGCACGAATCCCAGCGACCAATTAGATCCCACAGAGTGGGCCTTCTCTGGGTCCCGTCAACTAAACAATGTCGTTAGGCGGGATCCAGGGGAAGAGCCTTCTCTGTGGCGGCCCCGGCCCTCTGGAACCAACTTCACCCAGAGATTAGAATAGCCCCCACCCTTCTTGCCTTTCGCAAGCTTCTTAAAACCCACCTCTGTCGTCAGGCATGGGGGAATTAAGATATTCTTTTCCCCTAGGCTTCTACAATTTATGTATGGTACGTTTGTATGTATGATTGGTTTTAAAATAAGGGTTTTTAGCTTCTTTAGTATTGGATTGTCGTATGTTGTTTTTACCACTGTTAGCCGCCCCGAGTCTACGGAGAGGGGCGGCATACAAATCCAATAAAATGAAATGAAAAAATGAAATTTGTTGCAAGGGCAACAGAAACTATTCGCCGCCATAGAAAAAGCGGACAAAACCGTGACCTGGAGGACGGAGACTTTCCAACGGATGTGGAAAGCTGACGGAATTCCATCTTTCTCAGGGACTATGGCGGAGGGAAAAGTTGTATGAAAACCATCAACAAAGAGAGGGCAGTGAAGAACCGATGGGACCATTTTGTCCAGCATGCAAAGGTAAGTTCCCCTGGATGGAGAACTGCTTCTATCCAAAAGGCTGATTTTTCTGAGCATCCGGTAGGACCATTGGGTCCTCTTTTGGGTTGTTGGGTTGCAGAATCAAACCAGACAGTTATAGAGATGCAGATGACAGACTCAACGATTCCTCTGTATTATTGATTGAATTGGATGGATGTGGATGACTGCACAAGGGGTTTTTAGGTTTTTTAAAATTAATTTTGTATAATATGTCCTTTTACGCCACCCTGAGTCGCTTCGAGAATGGCGGCATGGAAACATAGAGGATTGACGGCAGAAAAAGACTTCATGGTCCATCTAGTCTGTCCTTCTATTATTTCCTGTATTTTATCTCAGGACGGGTATATGTTTATCCCAGGCATGTTTAAATTCAGTTACCAACCACGTCTGCTGGAAGTTTGTTCCAAGCATCTACGACTCTTTCAGTAAAATAATATTTTCTCACATGGCTTCGGATCTTTCCCCCAACTCACCTCGGATTGCGCCCTCTTATTCAAGGGTTCACTTTCCTATTAAAAACTCTTCCCTCCTGAACCTTGTTTAAGCCTTTAACCTATTTAAATGTTTCAATCGTGTCCCCCCTTTCCCTTCTGTCCTCCAAACTATACAGACTGAGTTCATGAAGTCTTTCCTGATAGGTTTTATGCTTAAGACCTTCCACCGTTTTTGTAGCCTGTCTTTGGACCCCTTCAATTTGATCAATATCTTTTTTTAGGTGAGGTCTTCAGAACTGAACACAGCATTATTCCAAATGTGGTCTCATCGGCACTCTATACAGCGGGATCCCAATCTCCCTCTTCCTGCTTGTTGTACCTGTAGCTAGAAGTCTAATTAATATTATTATTATTATTATTATTATTATTATTATTATTATTATTATTATTATTATGTCAATACTGGCTGTGTTGTATTGACATAATAATAATAATAATAATAATAATAATAATAATAATAATAATAATAATAATAATAATAATAATAAACAACAACAACAACAACAACAACAACAACAACAATAATAATAATAATAATAATAATAATAATAATAATAATAATAATAATAATAATAACTCTTGTCATTCTGTTAACAATTCTTCCAGGGCAGAAGATACACCCAGAAGCAGATTCGCGGCCCGTCCAGCAAAAAGTCACCCAAGATGACCGGGAGCATGTCCAAGATCAGCGGGCTGTCGTCGCCGCATAGCAAAACCACATTGGCCAGCACCAGTTCTTTGACCCCTGGCTCCGACGAAGTGGCCCAGCCTACCTCGGAGAGCACCAAGGAGGTGGAAGAGATGGAGTCCAGCTACAGCAAGCAGACCAAAGAGGAAGAAGAACACCTGACCCCCTGTGAGCCCCCAGACCAACCGAAGGGAC
The DNA here is from genome assembly GCF_031021105.1 of Erythrolamprus reginae. Taxonomy (NCBI): domain Eukaryota; kingdom Metazoa; phylum Chordata; class Lepidosauria; order Squamata; family Dipsadidae; genus Erythrolamprus; species Erythrolamprus reginae. The sequence continues at coordinate 45,307,711 of NC_091959.1, forward strand.
CACTCAAAGTCCCTGGAGATTCTCCGTTATCCAGGTTGTATTTTTTTCAAGAGGCAACTGGACTTTCTGGGGTTTTTTCTTTTGTTTTATTTCTGGAAAGATTGTCCAGTTGTCTCTTGAAAAAAGCACCTTTAATTTATTAAATTTATAATGTGCCCAACTCCTTTTGGTCACTGGGCGGCGTACAACAATAATACAATATTTAAAAAAAACAAAGTATAAGATGCACCTTCTTCCCCCCTAAAATAGACTGAAACTTTGGGTGTTTCTTATACCCTGAATGTAGTTTTTTGAAGCTTTTTTTTCCAGCCCTAATGAGGCGCTAACAAATTTCCCTGTTTGCAGGATTTTTTCATTGCTGCTCCTAAAAAGTTTTTTTCCAGCCTTTAGTCTTTGCAGGCTTGTCTTCATTGCTACTCCCATTGATTATTTTTTTGAGCCCTAACCAGGGAAAAAAATAATGTGCTGTAGGTGACTAGACTAAGGATGCTAGCCAGGTGAATACAGTGTTCCCTCGATTTTTGCGGGTTCGAACTTCACAGAAAGTCTATACCACGGTTTTTCAAAAATATTAATTAAAAAATACTTTGCGGGGTTTTTCCCTATACCACGGTTTTTCCCACCCGATGACGTCATATGTCATTGGCAAACTTTCGTCTGCCTTTAATAAATATTTTTTTAAATAAACTTTAATAAATAAACATGGTAATAATCTGAATGGTTGCTAAGGGAATGGAAAATTGCAATTTAGGGGCTTAAAGTGTTAAGGGAAGGCCTGTGATACTGTTCATAGCCAAAAATAGTGTATTCACTTGCGCATCTCTACTTCGCGGAAATTCAACTTTCGCGGGTGGTCTTGGAACGCATCCCCCGCGAAAAGCGAGGGAACACTGTACCTGGTAGATTTTTTCCTCTCTTTTCCTCCCCCAAACCTAAGGTGTGTCTTGTACTCCGAAAAATACGGTATTTCCTGGGGAAAATATTTTGACCCTGTCCTTTAATGAATGAAAACCCAGCTCCTCTCTAAAGTTTGCAAAACAGCCTTGCCTTGTCCCTGTGAGTGATTTTAATGTTCTTCGCGACACAATTCCTCTAAAAGAGATTTGGTGAAATGGTTTCTCTCCCCGTCTTTAATTTGTACTTCCATCGATTTACCTCCTTATGTTAAATTAGGGTGAGATTCCTTCCTTTTTCGTGAGGGCTATTGTTTTATTCTTGGGTTTTTCAGGAACCTTGATTAGTTCTTGGTTGATTTAATTTCTGCTCAACGTGGATGTGTTTTAACCGTACTTATGGATTTTGGGGTCAACCGCTTCGTAAATATCTCTTAGAGTTCTATTGATTCGGGTTGTTTACAAGTAGAATATGTACACATACATAAACACACTTCGGGTGTTTAAGGTTGCTGACTTCTAAACTAGGAAGACTTCAGAAGTTCATTTCAGCCCTATGATTCTATGATACATCCAAAGGGAGGGAAGGGAGGAAGGAAGGAAGGAAGGAAGGAAGGAATAACAACAACAGAGTTGGAAGGGGCCTTGGAGGTCTTCTAGTCCAACCCACTACTTAGGCAGGAAACCCTACACTACTTCAGACAGATGGTTATCCAACATCTGCTTAAAAACTTCCAGTGTTGGAGCATTCACAACTTCTGGAGGCAAGCTGTTCCACTGATTAATTGTTCTGACTATCAGGAAATTTCTCCTTAGTTCTAAGTTGCTCCTCTCTGTGATTAGTTTCCACCCATTGCTTCTTGTCCTACCCTCAGGTGCTTTGGAGAATAGGTTGACTCCCTCTTCTCTGTGGCAACCCCTTAGATATTGGAAGACTGCTATCATATCTCCCCTGGTCCTTCTTTTCATCAAACTAGCCATGCCCAGTTCCTGCAACCGATCGTCATATGTTTTAGCCTCCAGTCCCCTAATCCTCTTTGTCGCTCTTCTCTGCACTTTTTCTAGAGTCTCAACATCCTTTTTGCATCGTGGCGACCAAAACTGAATGCAGTATTCCAAGTGTGGCCTTACCAAGGCCTTATAAAGTGGTATCAACACTTCACGCAATCTTGATTCTATCCCTCTCTTGATGCAGCCTAGAACTGTGTTGGCTTTTTTGGCAGCTGCTGCACACGGCTGGCTCCTATTTAGATGGTTGTCCACTAAGTCTCCAAGATCCCTCTTGCAGTTGCTACTGTTGAGCAATGTTCCACATAAATTGTACCTGTGCGTTTTGTTTTTCTTGCCTAAATGTAGAACCTGACTTTTTTCACCACTGAATTTCATTTTGTTAGATAGCGCCCAATGTTCAAGTTTCTCAAGATCCTTCTCCATCTTGAGCTTATCTTATTCCTACCAGCTTACAATTCAAAGTGTTGGTCATCACCTATAAAGCCCTTCATGGCACCGGACCAGGGTATCTACGAGACCGCCTTCTGCCGCACGAATCCCAGCGACCGCTTAGGTCCCACAGAGTGGGCCTTCTCCGGGTCCCGTCAACAAAACAATGTCGTTTGGCGGGGCCCAGGGGAAAAGCCTTCTCTGTGGTGGCCCCGGCCCTCTGGAACCAACTCCCCCCAGAGATTAGAACTGCCCCCACCCTCCTTGCCTTTCATAAGCTCCTTAAAACCCACCTCTGCCGTCAGGCATGGGGGAACTGAGATATTCTTTCCCCCTAGGTCTTTACAATTCATGCATGGTATGTTTGTATGTATGGATGTTTGGTTTTACAATAAGGGTTTTTTAGTTGTTTTAGTATTGGATTTACGTGCTGTTTTTTTGTTACTGTTGTTAGCCGCCCTGAGTCTGCGGAGAGGGGCGGCATACAAATCCAATCAATCAATAAATAAATAAATAAATAAATCTGCAAATTTGATAAGTTCCCTATCCCCTCGTCCAAGTCATTGATGAAGATGTTGAAGATGTTGTTATGGATGGAGGCTGTTTTCTACACGTTCTAAAATACCCACCCAAGACGTTTTATGACATTTCAGCAATTAATATGAGTTGGAAAGTAAGTCACTTCGAGATTATATAGTTGCCAAATGAGATTATTTATGCATCCGGACCTGGTGTGTTTTGTCCACCTTTGGGCCTGTCTGTTACTTTTCACATCTTGGCCATCCAAGGTTTTTCTCTGCAAACTCTCCAAAGAGGCGAGAGTTTCCTGGAATTTAATTCTACTTCATTCCCCCCAAACCTCTTTCTGTCTTCCACAGACCTCCAGACCTTACTTCGGATGATACACGAAGACGTGGCTAAGAATTTTAGCAAGGAGAATCTGTTTTGGAGTACAAAACCACAGTAGTAAGTTGGAAAGTTGGCTTTTTTTAGGGGGTGGGCAGGCGGGGAGAGCCCTCCCGTCTCTAATTTAAAAAGGGGGCAGGGTGTGTATTCCAGTGCAAGGGTTCACGTGGGCCCAGACTGGAGGTGGACATTCCATGGGGCAATGGCATGATGAGGCTTCTTAACCCTCCTGGCCTTCAGAGGCCAGTCAAAGACTTAGAAAAACCCTCATCCCCCCAGAGTGGGTCAAATGGTGGCACAGCTGGTCTTTCTGAAATGAATGATGACAAATGATTTAGCTTTACTAGATACTGTAAGCGGTCAAAGCAATGGAAACTGCAGCTTAAGGTTTCCAAAGGTAAAATAATGCACTTGGGGGAAAGGAATCCTCAATCTGAGTATTGTATTGGCAGTTCTGTATTGGCAAAAACTTCAGAAGAGAAGGATTTAGAGGTCTTCATTTCTGACAGTCTCCAAATGGGTAACAGTGCGGTCAGCTGGCAGGGAAAGCAAGTAGAATGCTTGGCTGCATAGCTAGAGGTATAACAAGCAGGAAGAGGGAGACAGTGATCCCGCTGTATAGAGCGCTAGTGAGACCCCATTTGGAATAATACTTTGTCCAGTTCTGGAGAACCTCACCTACACAACGATATTGATCAAATTGAACGGGTCCGAAGACAGGCTACAAAAAGGGTGGAAGGTCTTAAGCATAAAACTTATCAGGAAAGTTCAAGTTCTTCTCCCTCTCTTTTTTTTTTTTTAGTCTTGAAAGGTTTGAGAGCGAAGTATCGTTTGGACAACGAGGCAAGAGGTAAGCAACGATCATCCTCCCACCCATGGATTGCGTGCAAAACCCCGAAGGTCTCTTCTTTGGTCCCCGGCTTATGACCATTCATTTAGTGGCCATTCAAAGTTAAGACGACACTGATTATCTTTTTCCTGGTAGTCTTGGAGTCTGGGGAAAGTAAAAACAGTCTTCCCCCACCCACCTGGAAGTCCTCCGGAGGCCGGGAACGACCTCTTTCCCAACTTCCAGTGGGCCCAGTGGGCCCATTTTTCCCCTCCGCAGGCTCCAAAGTCTTTCTTGCCCCCTAGTTCAGTGATGGAGAAATTATGGCACGGGTGCCACAGGTGGCACGCAGAGCCGTATCTGCTGGCACACGAGCCGTTGCCCTAGCTCATGTGCATGTGTGTGCCGGCCAGCTGATTTTTGGCTCGTACAGAGGCTCTGGGAGGGCGTTTTTGGCTTCCAGGGGGATGGGGGAGGGCATTTTTACCTTCCCCCAGTTCCAGGGAAGCCTTTGGAGCCTGTGCAGGGCGAAACACGAGCCGACTGGGCCCACCAGAAGTTGGGAAACAGGCCGTTTCCAGCCTCCAGGAGGCCTCCAGTAGGAGGGGGAAGTTGCTTTCCCCCTCCCCAGGCATCGAATTATGGGTGTGGGCCCTCGCGCAGGTGCGATAACGTGTGCCCACACTCTTTCGGCACCCCAGGGGAAAAAGGTTCACCATCACTGTCCTAGGGGCTGAAAACGCCTTCTCAGAACCTCCGTGCAAACCAAAAATCAGCCAGCCAATATTATAAAACATGGAACGATTTTGATGAATGGTTAAAAAAAATAAAAAAATAAAAATGAGATATTAATATGAAATAGATATACATATATATACATATTTCTTTTAAAAAAGGAATTAATTTACATAAACGTTAAATTTTCTGAGACAAATTATGAATAATTTGATATATAAGAAATGCATTATTATACCTATGATGGATTCTACGCGGTCCAAAGCATCACAAAACCATAAATTAAGTGAATAACCAAAACCAATTTTCTTACATTATCGCTCGTATCAGCCGTCGAATTGACTTACTCTAAGATGTGTTTGATGGATATGTACAAAATAATTAATAATTAGATAATTTGGGGGGTTTGTTTGTCTGTGTTTTTTTTTCTATGTTCTCTTTTTAAATTTAAATAATTCAATAAAAACTATTAAAAAAACAAAATCAGCCGGCCAGCAAGCCCATGCATTCTGGAGCTGAGTTGGGCAACGGCTCGCGTGCCGGCAGATATAACCATCACGGGGTTCAAAGGTTTCTCCATGCTGGCTGGGGAATTCTGGGAGTTGAAGTCCCCCCTCCCCCAAGTCTTAAAGCAGCCAAGTGTTGGTAATGACCTTTAAAGCCCTACATGGCATTGGGCCAGAATACATCCGAAACCGCCTTCTACCGCACGAATCCCAGCAGCCGATAAGGTCCCACAGAGTTGACCTTCTCCAGGTCCCGTTGACCAAACAATGTCGTTTGGCGGGCCCCAGGGGAAGAGCCTTCTCTGTGGCGGGCCCAGCCCTCTGGAATCAACTCCCCCCCGAGATTAGAACGGCCCCCACCCTCCTTGTCTTTCGCAAATTACTCAAGACCCACCTTTGTCGCCAGGCATGGGGGAGTTAAGATATTCCTTCCCCTAAGCCATTACAAGTTGTGTATGGTATGTTTGGTTTTTATAATAAGGGTTTTTAGTTGTTTTATTAAATTAGATTGTTACATGTTGTTTTTTTATCATTGTTGTTAGCCGCCGCGAGTCTGCGGAGAGGGGCGGCATACAAATCCAATAAATAAATAAATCCCTGTCCTAGGATAATAGAGGGCTGGAGGGCGAGGGGCCTGAAGGATAATCTGGTCCTTTTTTTTCCAGCTCGGCAAGCTCTTCGAAGGACGATAAAACCAGCACAGGAATTCATAAAGAAGGAAGCTCAGTGGAGCCCAAGAGAAAGAGGTGAGGAAGGGCTCGGAAGTAGGGAAGGCCGGTCCGTATAAATCCTTCTCCGCTCTGCTGGTTCCGTTGCGTGTTCCAGAGTTGGCGAAGGTATCATTACAGATGTCGAAAAAGGCCAAGGTCCCTGACAGACCCTGTTGATTCCCCCTCCGTGGTCTCTGTCCCCTTGTAGTTCGCTGGCCGTGACTGTCCGAGAAGACAAAACCACGACCGCCACGTTTATGGAAGACGACAAAACCACCGAGATTTGCGGTCCTCAAAGGTAGGAAGGTGGTGGTGGTTAGAGTGCAGTACTTGCCGGCTAATTCTGCCCGCTGTCAGTTCGATCCTGACTGGCTCAAAGTTGACTCGGTTTTCCACCCTTCTGAGGTGGGTCAAGTGAGGACCCGGATTGTTGGGGGCGAGAGGCTGATTCTGTAAACCATTTAGGAAGAGCTGCAAAGTACTAAGAAGTGGTATATAAGTCTAAGTGCTATTGCAATTCTATTGTATTCTATTCTTTTCTTCTTTATTCTATTCATTCTTGTTCTCTTCTGTTCTAATTCTATTCTACTGTACTCAACCCTACCTATCTCTCTACTTCTATTCTATTCTACTCTACTCTGCTTCAATTCTACTTTGTTGCTTTTTCTATTCTATTCTGTTCTATTCATTCTTGTTCAGTTTGGTTCATTCTTGGTCCATTCTGTTCTAATTCTATTCTACTGTACCAACCCTACCTATTCTCTCTACTCCTATCCTATCCTATCCTATTTCATTTCTATTCTACTCTACCCCTATTCTACTCTACTATATTTACTCTATTGCTATTCTACTCTATTGCTTTTGCTATTCTATTCTATTCCACTCTACTCCTATTCTACTCTACTTCCATTCTACTTTACTCTACTCTGTTGCTATTCTACTCTATTCCTTTTGCTATTCTATTCATTCTTGTTCGGTTTGGTTCATTCTTGTTCTGTTCTGTTGTAATTCTATTCTATTGTACCCGGCCCTACTTATTCTCTCTACTCCTATTCCATTCTATTCCATTCCATTCCTATTCTATTGTCTCCTATCATTACTTTTTATCATTACTTATCTAATGTTTTATTTGAACAAATTACCATCCTGTAACTGTTTGACAAATACATAAATATAAATAAATAAATAAAATATTCTACTCTACTTCCATTCCCCTTTACTCTATTGCTATTCTACTCTATTGCTTTTGCTATTTATTCTATTCTATTCCATTTCTATTCTATTCTATTCTACTCTACTTCCATTCTACTTCACTCTATTGCTATTCTATTCTATTCCATTCTACTCTACTCCTATTCTACTCTACTCTACTTCCATTCTACTTTACTCTATGGCTATTCTATTCTATTCCATTTCTATTCCATTCTACTCTACTCCCATTCTACTTTACTCTATGGCTATTCTATTCTATTCCATTTCTATTCCATTCTACTCTACTCCTATTCTACTCTACTTCCGTTCTACTTTACTCTATGGCTATTCTATTCTATTCCATTTCTATTCCATTCTACTCTACTTCCATTCTACTTTACTTTATTGCTATTCTATTCTATCCCATTCTACTCTACTCCTATTCTACTCTACTTCCATTCTACTTTACTCTATGGCTATTCTATTCTATTCCATTTCTATTCCATTCTACTCTACTCCTATTCTACTCTACTCTACTTCCATTCTACTTTACTCTATGGCTATTCTATTCTATTCCATTTCTATTCCATTCTACTCTACTCCTATTCTACTCTACTTCCATTCTACTTTACTCTATGGCTATTCTATTCTATTCTACCCTACCCTACCCTATTCTCTTTCCTTCTTTCCCTATTCCTATTCCTGTTGTGTTTCTGTTTTGTTTTGTTCTATTCTTATTCTATTTTATTCATTTCTATTTCTAATTTTTTCTGTTTCTTTCTTTCCCTTTTATTGTGTCTTTCTTCCCCCCTTCAGCTCTTTCATTAAAAGGAAGCTGCAAATGTGCCATGAGATGAGAGAACAGTTTTTTGACGTGGCCCAAGAAAACGCCTTCCGGCTGCACGATCAGCTTGACATCCTGGAGAGGTCAGTGGAGCCCTCCCGCATCGCTTTCAGGTTGCAAGCCACCGACGTGGTTCGCAAGTCCAGGCCGAGCACAAATTAGAACAAAACAAACCCCACCCCGATAACCGATGCTATAAACAAGCCGCGAGTAAAGAAAAAGAAGCAAAACGCAGACGTATTGCAGAAACATCCCGAAAAGAAATTCAAATGTATTCAGAAATATTGTACGAGATATAGGAAGGCCATACAAGCACAATTGAGCCCGAAAATTTGTGTTGTTAAGTACCTTAGTTTTACTCTACAGGTAGGGAAAGGTCAGTGTCAGTCCAAAGCCATCATTGGTGGAACTTGGGGAAAAGGAATCCTCCATCTGAGTCTTGTATTGGCAGTTCTCTGTTAGCAAGAACTTCAGAAGAGAAGGGTTTAGGGGTCGTGATTTCTGACAGTCTCAAAATGGGTGCAGTCGGGGTAGGGAAAGCAAGTAGAATGTGCAATAGGGTTGATATTCCTGGAGGCGTCTGTAATATGGCAAATGATTTAGCTTTACTAGATAAGTGGTCAAAGCAATGGAAACTGCAGTTGAATGTTTCCAAATGTAAAATAATGCACTTGGGCAAAAGGAATCCTCACTCTGAGTATTGTACAGTAGACCCTTGCTATACCGCGCTTCACCTACTGCGGCTTCACTTCATCGCGGGTTTTCAAGAAATATTAATGAGAAAAATCATTCGCGGATCTTCGCTGGTTTCTGAGGAAGTCGATCGGCAGATTTAAACAGCCCGCGGAACTCGATCGGCAGGTTTTTCAAAAAATATATATATAAAATTGTAAATACTGTATTTAAATACTGTATCTAAAATAAATACTGTGTGGGAAGGGTTTATAAATACTTAAAACAATGAAAACTTACCAAACAATTACAATATAAATACTTAAATAAGTACTATCAGTCGATAAATTCCCCATCGCGGATTTCACCTATCGCGGCCGGGTCTGGAACGTAACACCAGCGATAGGTGAGGTCTTACTGTATTGGCAGTTCTGTGTTAGCAAGAACTTCAGAATAGAAGGATTGAGGGGTCGTGATTTCTGACAGTCTCCAAATGGGTGAACAGTGCGGTCAGGCAGTAGGGAAAGCAAGTAGAATGTGTAATAGGGTTGATATTCCTGGAGGCGTCTGTAATATGGCAAATGATTTAGCTTTACTAGATAAGTGGTCAAAGCAATGGAAACTGCAGTTTAATGTTTCCAAATGTAAAATAATGCACTTGGGGAAAAGGAATCCTCACTCCAAGTATTGTATTGGCAGTTCTGTGTTAGCAAGAACTTCAGAAGAGAAGGATTGAGGGTTGTGATTTTTGACAGTCTCCAAATGGGTGAACAGTGCGGTCGGGCGGTAGGGAAAGCAAGTAGAATGCTTGGCTGCATAGCTACAGGTATCACAAGCAGGAAGAGGGAGATGGTGATCCCGCAGTAGAGTGCTGGGGAGACCCCATTTGGAAGACTGTGTTCAGTTCTGGAGACCTCACCTAAAAAAAGATATGGATCAAATTGAATGGGTCCAAAGAGGGGCTACAAAAATGATGGAAGGTTTTAAGCATCAAACTTATCAGGAAAGACTGAATGAACTCAATGTGTGTAGTGTGGGGGACAGAAGGGAATCCCAGATTCTCAAGGTGCCTAGACTCTCAAGGTCACCCTTTGTTTGGCACCTGTCGGGAAGTTGATGGGAGTAACGGACACATTGGCAAGGAGGAGACTGGTCAACGTGATGGACTTGTGAATGTGGGAACAAGGGAGTGAACTTTAAACTGGGTGGAGAAACCCTGGTAGCCTTCGATTTGGTTGTCTCCCAGATAATGGCAACATGACTTTGCTAATAAATTTTTGAGGAACACTATGCCCCAGACTCTGATTTAGTTTCGGATGCTATTTGCAGCTGCCAATCATATCCCACAGTCGGCCTTCTCCAGGTCCCCTTGACCAGACAATGTCATCTGGCGGGGCCTAGGGGAAGAGCCTTCTCTGTGGTAGCCCGGCCCTCTGGAATCAGCTCCCTCCAGAGATTCGAACTGCCCCCACCCTCCTCGCCTTCTGCAAGATCCTTAAGACCCATCTATGTCATCAGGCATGGGGTAATTAGTACATGCCCCTCTTTCTGACTATTAAAAGTTATGTGTGCTTATGATTGTGTAATATCGATTGTTTTTTAAGATAATGAGTTTTAGTCATAGTTTTAATTATTAGATTTGCACCTATATTGTTTTTATTGTTGTTGTGAGATGCCCCAAGTCTCCAGAGGCTAATAAATATTATTATTATTATTATTATTATTATTATTATTATTATTATTATTATTATTATTATGTCAATACAACACAGCAAATGAGATCACTATGCTGGATTTCGTACTTCATCACCAGTCGGGCGCTTCCCAAGCATCTAGGACTGCGTGATGTAGCGGCGAATTATGTTTGCCGATCCCAGTAAAGCGGCCTTTTGCAATTGACAGATGGAGATTTTGTCAATTCCGATGGTTTTCGAATGTCCGCTGAGATCCTTTGGCCCTGCGCCCAGCGTGCCAAGTACCCCTGGGACCACTTTCATGGGCTTATGCCAGAGTCGTTGTAGCTCGATTTTTAGATCTTCGTATTTCACTAATTTCTCTAGCTGCTTCTCAATTCTGCTGTCTCCTGGGATTGCGATGTCGATGATCCATACTTTCTTTTTCTCCACGATCACAATGTATTATTATTATTAATTTTAATATTATTTGGAACCCTGGACAGCGAAACTGGAAAGGCCAGTTCACACTGAATTTATAGGCCACCTGTAGATGCTGGAAGTGTTAAGAGACTTCTTTGGATGCTTATGTTTGCTTAAAACATGCCTTACTCATTTGACAGGAGACGAGAAGAAAAGAACATTCAGAAATACCTGTGCCTAAACTATCTGACCCGTTTCCGGAAAGATCTTGAGCGAATGAAACAGTCCGTGGTGGGCAAGGAGCCCGAACAGGATGCAGAATCGGAAAACTGGTGAGAAAGCGTTGAGGGAATTATTTGTTTAGCAGAGTGATGGCGTTTGGGGGGGGAAAACTGTGCTTGTGTCTAGTTGTCTTGGTGTGCAGTGCTTTGTATTGATGTTTTGTGGGTAGGAGTTGAAACAATTTATGTCCAGGATGTGAAGGGTTAGTAAATATTTTCACTGCCCTCTTTTTGACTCGTGCAATCTACAGGTGAAAGGTAGGTTGGCAGCCATTGTCTTTTTCTGCCGTTCTGATTCTCCTCTGAAGTCTGTGTCGGTCTTGTTGGGTTGCAGCACCAAACCAGACAGTGATAGAGGTGCAGATGACAGACTCAGTGATTCCTCTGTAGAACTGGATCAGAAGCTCTTTGGGCAGTTTGAGCTTCCTGAGCTGGCGCAGAAAGAACATTCTTTATTGTGCTTTCTTGATTATGTTTTTGATGTTAGGTGACCATTTTAGGTCTTGAGATAGGATAGAACCTAGAAATTGAAGGTCTCTACTGTTGATACTGTGTTGTCTAGTATTGTATTGTATTGTTGGGTTGCAGAACCGAACCAGACAGTTATAGAGGTGCAGATGACAGACTCAATGATTCCTCTGTAGAACTGTATCAGCAACTCCTTGGGTAGTTTGAGCTTCCCGAGTTGGCGCAGAAAGAACATTCTGTGTTGTGCTTTTATGACGGCATTTTTTATGTGAGGTGTCCACTGTAGATCTTGTGATACGGTTGAACCTAGAAATTTGAAGGTCTCTACTGTTGATACTGTGTTGTCTAGTATTGTAAGAGGTCCAAATATGAGCTGGTTTCTCCTAAAGTCTACCATCATTTCCACGGTTTTGAGTGTGTTCGATTCCAGGTTGTTCTGGTCGCACCGCAAGTGATTTAAGAGTGGGTCAGTTTAGTATTTTTTTATTTTTTTCCCCACCAAGGTTTTCCACTTTGCTGGAAAGGATTCCCGACGACATCAGGAGAGACCGCCGTACCCAGAAAGTCCTCAAGAAGCTGGAAAGGTTTGCCAGGAATCCGGACTTGCGCATCCGCCCTCCGACTTTTTTGAAGGTCTTGGGAGAACTCCGGATCTGGGAAATTTGCTCTCCGGACATCTGCGCAGCTGTGGAGGTGAGAGATTGTGTGCGGGAAGGAACTTGGCTGCTTCGGTCTTTAAAAAAGCCGAGATACAATGCTGTTTCCCTGAACCCCCTTCATACAAAGCCTCGTCCTAGCTCTGGGGATAAAAGGCAATGGGTGAATATATGTGGCAAACAACTATTCATCTCCCTGTCGGACAGACTTGCTAAACATTTTGCCGGGGCTGCCATCATGATCTCTGGAACGTTTAAAATTTATTTTAAACTACCAAAATTATTGAGCTTTCATTAGTCCTCTACTAACTTCGTCAGAGTATTAAAATCCCCATTGAAGACATAGCTGATCTTCTATAATGCTGCTCAATTTACTCATGGCCCGCGTTGTAGGCCCACACCCTTCCTTCCCTCCTGTAATTAGCTTTGTTGTTGCTAGCTTCCCTGTGCTAACAGGTGAATATATATATGTCTCTCCAACGGAGATTGTACGCTTTTGACGAAGTCAATAGGGATTGACAAAAGCTTAGTAACTTTTTAGTAGTTTTAAAATAAACTTTAAGCATTTGGAGATTGTGATGGCTACTGCCTCTTTATTTATAACTACAGTGTTCCCTCGATTTTCGCGGGTTCGAACTTTGCGAAGTCTATACCACGGTTTTTCAAAAATATTAATTAAAAAATACTTTTGCGGTTTTCCCCCCTATACCACGTTTTCCCCCGCCCGATGACATCATATGTCATCACCAAACTTTTGTCCACCTTTAATAAATATTTTTTTTAATAAACTTTAATAAAGAAACATGATGAGTAGTAATCTAAATAGTTGCTAAGGGAATGGAAAATTGCAATTTAGGGGTTTAAAGTGTTAAGGGATGGCATGTGATACTGTTCATAGCCAAAAATAGTGTATTTATTTCCGCATCTCTACTTTGCGGAAATTCAACTTTCGCGGGCGGTCTCGAAACGCATCCCCCACGAAAATCGAGGGGAACACTGTATACCTGGAACTTGCATTTGTAGGACAACTCTCAATATATGTGTGTGTGTGTGTGTATTTCCCCCCCCGTCACAGTTCCTGCGTGAATATATTGTGGATATGCCCGAAGAAGACTACAAGCAGTGGTTGCAAGCTCGGGTGCTGCTTCCCAAACGGGTGCACAGCGCCCCCCCTCTGTGACCCCGACACTCGCGGCTCAAAGAGGAGATTCCCCCCTTTGTGGAAGAAAGGGTCGTTGGCGATCCCCAAGAGATCAACTTCTGGTGGATGCCGAAGGATCCCACCTGGAAAACGCTGATTCTCAGGAGTGTGTTTCGAGCTCTTTTGGGTTGCAGGTTCGGACACAGAGAGAATTGATCAGCCCAAGCCATCTTCACTTTACAATACTGTTGTTCTGTTTTTTAAAATGTTTTTTTTTTTGTCGTTGCATTAAATTTAATGTTTATTTAAAGGGACTGTTAGAGAGTTGGCCCAGTTCTGGTCTGTGGGACAGCAGATCCCTTTCTTTACGGTGATCAGCTTCGTCTACTGAACAAAATAGGCCTTAAAAGGGTTCATCAGTTCCGACTCTTGCGTTATCGCTGTTTCTTGTTCTGTATTTAACCTGGATGGATTAAAAATCCCTATTTAAGCATTGAACAGTCTCCGAAGAAACCTTTCTGTTGTTGTTGTTGTTGTTGCTGCTGGCTGCAAAATGAATTTAACATTGTGCAAAAAAAAATCCAAACAAACCCCACACTGCTGGGTTATGTTGTGAATGGTCCTCGACCAACTCTGGTAATGATAGATTCTGGGGAGGATGAGCCAGACCCTCTTGGTACACTGGACTAGTGGTTTTGCCAGCTGATACAGAGAGTGAGAGTGAAATAGACCTGGATGAATCTGAAGGACCACCAGAGGTGGCAGATATGCCAATGACATTAGGGTTTGACTTAGAGGAGGAGGAGGAAGATCTGGAACCTTTGTTAGATGCCCGTTTTAGAATACTAAGAAAAAGACAAGAATACTTGTATTGGAAAAGGAAGTAGTGTGTAGTTTGTTAACTCTAGGGAATTGTTGACCACTCCCCATAGGTATTTAAAGGTGGGCGGTGGGAAATTCGGGGTTTTGCAATGGAGTCAGTTGATGTTTAGGGCTTCCAGCTATGTTATGCTAGCCAACTGTTACTTCTCTGCTAGAATCCTTGGAGTAGAATTGCACTGTTTGCGGAGTCTGGAAAGCTGTAAATGTAAGTCAGTAAAATTCGAGACTCTTTATCTCATAAAGGAACGCACAAATTAGCTTTGATCTTCGGCAGCAACCTAGACACTGGACCGATACCTTTTAACTGCTCTCACTGAGAAGCTGCCCAGATGAACTCACATGCGTGAATTTTGGCTTGTATAAATGACGCTTTCTATATAAAACGATTTGAAATATCAGGGCGTGGATTCCTCCTTCGTTTTCAACCTGCGGATAGAACAGGTAAGGAAATCTGTTTGAATCCCTGAGGATCACAGTTAACTGAACTTTGTGGTGACCCGTGTCGAGGACTTAATGCGGCGTCCCTGAACCTTGGCAACTTTTAAAGACTGGTGGGTTTGAACACCACAATTCCCTAGCCAGCATGAATCGGGGTTAGAGTTGACTTAAGGAATGCTGGGAGTCTGCAAGTCTTAAAATGGCGAACTTTGGAGACCTCGGATTATATCTTGTTGGGTTATGGCAGTTGAAGTCCACCTGCCTTAAAATTGCCAAGGTTTAGAAACACTGGCTTAAGGCATTGTATGAATCAAGCCCACGCATGTTGGTTTAGACATGTGTTTCTGAATTCCCAAAGGTTGGGAATTTATTAAACTCCAGCAAACCATCTATTGTTGTCGTTGTCAATTTGCAGGATGTGCACCAATCACTGAGGTTTCAGTTGAAAGCTTTTTATTAAATCACCATCCAAACAAGCTCTTTTCCACATCCTCCCCTTTTCTGCGTTTCTCGGGCTCCAACAATGTGATTTGCAAGAACCTACGGGGCCGCATTAAAACTAATTATATGAAAACTTGCTTTCAGCAAACAAGCCAAATTTCCTTCCCCGCTTAACCGGAGTGGAAAAGTCCCCTTTCCATGGAGAAGGTTGGGTGAATTCGCCACTAACTCACTACGGGACTATTTTAGAATTTTTGTTTGTAAAAAAAATGGGGGGGAAGGCAGGCCAAATTCTCTTGTTTAAAGTAGCAGAATAATTAAGGCTATTCTGGCGTGTGTGTGTGTATATGTATGTGTATACACATACACACACATACATATATGTGTGTGTATGCGTGTGTATATATGTATGAGTGCATGTATGTATGTACACACACATATGATGTACACACATATGTATGTGTGTATATATATATGTATACTCGACAAAAAATCACACACACATTTATACATACATGTATGTGTGTGTGTATATATTTGACAAAAAATCACACACATACATATGTATGTATATATGTGTGTGCTTGTATATGTATATATATATATGTACACACACCACACACAAACCCACACACACAGTGTCTTCGACCCTTTCTTCTTTTTTTTTCTCCCTCCCCCTTAACCGGCTCACAATTAGCATTTTCAAAAATGAAAACATTTCCGTCGGCTTGGGAGACTCGCAGCGCAGAGGCAGCCAAGGGGTCCCAAGGGCCAACTTGCGCCTCACGTCAGGATGGTGTCGTCGATTTGTTCCACCGAGTCGGCCTGGTTGGCCAGTTTCTTCAGGGATCGCCGGCAACTCTCGTTCAACAGCTCCAAGCTGGCCGCGTCAAGGATCTTCGAGATGGACTGCGAGAGACAGCAGAGGGGAAGGGGAGAGAAAAGGGTTTTTGGCCATCTCTAGGCTTCTAAAGCTGTAAAAGGTGCTATTTGTCTCCTCCCGGACCTATTTCCAGGTCTCGATTCAGAGGGGCAGCACACCTCATCTATCTATCTATCTATCTATCTATCTATCTATCTATCTATCTATCTATCTATCTACCTACCTACCTACCTACCTACCTACCTACCCACCCACCCACCTACCTCGTCTATCTCTATCTCATCTCTCTATCTCATCTTTCTATCTATCTATCTAATCTATCTATCTAATCTATATAATTCTATCTAATCTATCTATCTAATCTATATAATTCTATATCTATTTATCTATCTAATCTATCTAATTCTATCTCTCTATCTCATCTTTCTATCGATCATCTATCTATCTATCTAATTCTATCTATCTATCTATCTATCTATCTAATCTCTCTAATCTATATCTAATTCTATCTATCTATCTATCTCATCTCTCTATCTAATCTATATCTAATTCTATCTATCTATCTATCTATCTAACTATCTCATCTCTCTATCTAATCTATATCTAATTCTATCTCTCTATCTCATCTTTCTATCGATCATCTATCTATCTATCTAAATCTATCTATCTATCTATCTAATCTCTCTAATCTATATCTAATTCTATCTATCTATCTATCTATCTCATCTCTCTATCTAATCTATATCTAATTCTATCTATCTATCTAATCTATCTATCTAATCTATCTATCTAATTCTATCTAATTCTATCTATCTATCTATCTAATCTCTCTATCTCATCTTTCTATCTCTATCTATCTATCTATCTATCTATCTATCTAATTCTATCTAGCTATCTATCAATCATAAATTATTTATTCATATCATGCCTTTATTATTTTGACAAATAACTCAACACACTGAAGTTAACTAAGATTGCTTCCTCCTATTTTCCCCTCTGAGCTGGGTTGGGTTGAGAGTAGTGTACTGGCCCGAAGTCACCCAGCCTGCTTTCTTGCCTAAAGTGGGGCTAGAACTCATTGTCACCTGGTGATTGGCCTAAAGTCACCCAATCAGCTATCATGTCTAAGGCGGGACTAGAACTCACTGTCACCTAGTGATTGGCCCCAAAGTCACCTAGCCCACTTTCATGCCTAAGGCAGGACTAGAACTCACAGGCTCTTGACTTCAATCCCGGTGTCACCACTACACCAAACTGTCTCTTTTTATTAAATTCTTAATAGTATTATTGCCTACTATTGCACACTACGTTAGCATTTTCTTAAATGAAATATAAATTATCAAACCATTGACAAGCCTGGTCTAAAAAAACCAAATGCCGCTCGGTTCCCATCAATTGAAACCATCATATGGCTTCCTTTAGTCCTCCATCCCAACTCCACACTTTGCAAAGTGACGCCCATTGCAAAAAATAAAAGTGTGCAACAGGTTCGTTCTTCCCATCACTTTCGGCTCCTCAACGCTCAAAATTTGGTGCTCATTCCTTCCGCCCCACCTAAGGTGGGTCAATACCTGAATCGTCTCCTCGCCTTCTCGCATCTTCAGGAGGTTGACAATGGCCTGGTCGCTGTAAGCCCTCACGCTGGTGTTCTTATCTTTCGTGTTGTCCAGCAGGGCCTTGAGGATGGGCTTGGCCACAGGAGGGTCCAAGGGTGGGAGGGGGGCTTTGTTGGCCCACCAAATCATCTTCTCCGCAATCAATTTGATGTCGCTGGATGGGTTCTGAAGACACTGAGCAAAAGCAAGAGGGGGGAGGATATAATCAGGAAGCTTCAACTGGTTATGGCACCAGATGTTTCAAGGGCTGGCTAGTTTTTGCGGAATAAATTGAACACCCCTGAGAAGATATTACAGGTTAAGTCTGTGGGTCAATCCCGGACACTGGTCTAACCGAAGCCATTGTTGGCCTTCTCCGGGTCCCATCAACTAAACAATGTCGTTTGGCGGGACCCAGGGGAAGAGCCTTCTCTGTGGCGGCCCCGACCCTTTGGAACCAACTCCCCCCAGATATCAGAGTCGCCCCCACCCTCCTTGCCTTTCGTAAGCTCCTTAAAACCCACCTCTGTCGTCAGGCATGGGGGAATTGAGACTTTCCCTCCCCCTAGGCTTATAGAATTTATGCATGGTATGTTAGTATGTATGATT
Organism: Erythrolamprus reginae; assembly: GCF_031021105.1. Taxonomy (NCBI): domain Eukaryota; kingdom Metazoa; phylum Chordata; class Lepidosauria; order Squamata; family Dipsadidae; genus Erythrolamprus; species Erythrolamprus reginae. The sequence continues at coordinate 45,325,927 of NC_091959.1, forward strand.
GGTTTCTAAATTGGGGTTTTAAATTAACTTAAACTTAAATATTAGATTTGTTTACATTGTATTATTATTGCTGTGAGCCGCCCCGAGTCTGCGGAGAGGGGCGGCATACAAATCTGATAGATAGATAGATAGATAGATAGATAGATAGATAGATAGATAGATAGATAGATAGATAGATAGATAGATAAATTTGGATCACTTCGGTGTTGCAACATTGGAGCTGAGGAACAGGGAGGGGGGAATTTGAGACAGAAGGGATCCTGTAGGCAAAACAAAAATGCTTTCTCTTGAGAACCAAGGTCATTCTTACTCGTGGTCAGAGGAAGGTGGACTGATGCCACCTGGTTGCCAGACCACTCTGGGATTGGACCGTGCGACTGGTAGAAAGTAGAAAATCTTGTGTTTTTAATTAGGGGAAATTGTGGGAGATTTCGGAGCCGGTTTTCACCAGGAAAGGCTGATTAGACCTTATCCCCTGGCTAACAAATGGATGGGTGCAATTGATTTTAATATAACTAGGAATTTTAGATAGTTATGTAATTTTCAATGTAATTGGGTTTATTTTTATTGTAACTTACTGTTTTTATATGTTGTAAGCCACTCCGAGTTTTCGGAGAGGGGCAGCATAGAAATCCAATAAATAAATAAATATATAAAATATATTGTCTTTCCAGTAAAACTATTCTTTGAGGAATCTACCTCGGAGTTTTGCTTGCCAGGGATTTATCACTCGGAACTCTGACCCCTTGGTTTATAATGGTTCATTTAGTGACTGTTTGAAGTTACAATGGTGCTGAAAAAAGGTGACCATTTTAGGATGTTTGCCGTGTCCCGCGGTCATGTGATCCCTTTCGGCAACTTTCTGACGAGCCGAATCGATGGAGAGTCCAGATTCACTTAACAACGGGCGTAAGGAAGGTTATGAAAATGGGGGCCGACCAGACCCCAACGGAAAACTTAATTATAGATAAAATATATACATGTGTGGAGATGGACGAAATTACTAATTCAATCAAGGGAAACAAAATCATGGAATCAAAACGAACATGGCAAAAATGGCATGAATGGGTTCAAAAGAGAATATAGAAATAATATACAGTGATCCCCCGATCATTGCGAGGGTTCCGTTCCAGGACCCCCCGCAACGAGCGGGTTTTTGCGAAGTAGCGCTGCGGAAGTAAAAACACCATCTGCGCATGCGCAGATGGTGTTTTTACTTCCCAGCAGCGAGGAGCCGAAGATTGGGGTTTCCCCGCTGCCCACGCAAACTCCTCGCTGCTGCCGCGCCCGCCCTTCGCCCGGCCACCCACCGTTCGCTCGCTGCTCGCCCGGCCACCCGGGTTCGTTTGGCTTCGGGACATGCCGGCGGCGACGTTTTTGCCCGGCTTCTCCGCTGACTCCTAAAGCGGGGAAGTTCGCCAGGAGTCAGCGGAGAAGTGGCGTGCCTGTTTTAAAAGATCGGAGCCGGCCTGGGGGGTTTTTCCAGCAACCCCCGAGCCCCCAACCCGGGCTCGGGGGTTGCTGGAAAGCCCCCCCAGGCCGGCTCCGATCTTTTAAAACAGGCGCGCCGCTTCTCCGCTGACTCCTAAAGCGGGGAAGTTCTCCAGGAGTCAGTGGAGAAGCGACACGCCTGTTTTAAAAGATCGGAGCCGGCCTGGGGGGGCTTTCCAGCAACCCCCGAGCCCCCAACCCGGGCGAAGGGCGGGCGAGCCGGGCGAAGGGCGGGCGAGCCGGGCAAACGGCGGGTGGCCGGGCGAAGGGCGGGCGAGCGGCGAACGGCGGGCGAGGGGGGGGGCTTCGCCCTCCCGCCAGCAAGAGGGGGAAGACCCAGGGAAGCCGCCCAGCAGCTGATCTGCCCGGCGCCATCTACGCATGCGTGCCCATAGAAAAAAGGGCGCGCATGCGCAGATGGTGTTTTTTACTTCCGGGTTGCAAAATCGCAAATTAGCCCGTTCGCAATGATCGGGAACGCAATAACCGGGGGATCACTGTACTATGAAGCAACAGTACAATTGAAACAAACTACCGTTACCTTGTAAATAGTTTCATTTATCATTGAGTGAATGTAATAAATATTAGAAAATAAATTTATAAAGTTTAATGTATACAGTGGAATGGAACAGGTAAAAGAAAAATCTACTAAAAAACATTAACAAAGTTGGTGGAAGGTCTTAAGCATAAAAGGTATCAGGAAAGACTTCATGAACTCAATCTGTATAGTCTGGAGGACAGAAGGAAAAGGGGGGACATGATCGAAACATTTAAATATATTAAAGGGTTAAATAAGGTCCAGGAGGGAAGTGTTTTTAATAGGAAAGTGAACACAAGAACAAGGGGACACAATCTGAAGTTAGTTGGGGGTAAGATCAAAAGCAACATGAGAAAATATTATTTTACTGAAAGAGTAGTAGATCCTTGGAACAAACTTCCAGCAGACGTGGTGGATAAATCCACAGTAACTGAATTTAAACATGCCTGGGATAAACATATATCCATCCTAAGATAAAATACAGAAAATAGTATAAGGGCAGACTAGATGGACCAGGAGGTCTTTTTCTGCCGTCAGACTTCTATGTTTCTATGTTTCTAACTACAGTTACCTTGTAAATAGTTTCATTTATCATTTAGTGAATGTAATAAATATTAGAAAATAAATTTGTAAAGTTTAAACGTATACAATGGAATGTAACAGGTAAAAAAAAATCTACTAAAAAACATTAACAAAGATGGTTTATGATCTGTAAAACGGAATAAATTGTGAGTTGAATTATTTGTGAAAACTCAATAAAGAAATTTTGCAAAAAAAAGAAAAGAAAGAAAATGGGAACCGAACTCACTTAACAACGGTCTCGCTCGGGAAACAAAAATTCTGGACTAAGTTATAGGCTTTAAGTCCTTGTTGTGGTTCAGCCTGGGGAAGATCAAAGACCAGCTGCGTCTTGCTGGCTCCATGCCCGAAGGAGGCTGACAGCGAAGAAGAGGGGGCTGGGAAGTCGGACGGGGGAGAGTCCAGTCAGGAATGTGACGAGGAAGAACAGCATGGGAGCCCCGGGGAGGGGCTCTCTCCAGCCAGTAGCTTGGAGTCTTTGGAGTCATTAGGTGACAAAGCCCAAGCTGTCATTGACATGTGACAGAGACGTTTAGATCAAAGGAAGGATCAATTGAAGAAATATTGTCAGCATTGAATAAGGAACACCAGGGCTTGGGTGTGGTCCTCATTAGCAGGGAAGGGTTTATAAGGCAGGCAAACTCTTGAAGCCATGTGGAGTGTTATCAGTTTGGAGTTCCTGTAACCTGCATTGTTTCTCGGCGTTTTTGTTCCTGGCTTGTGGCCCAGCAGTCGTGAAGAACCGTGGGAGGTGTATGTCTGTTATCTACAGCCTCGTCTTGGCAGCAAGAATCCTATATTGATGCATGGACAATTGCCTTCGTGTATATATTTGGAGTTCCAGTGTTTTCCTGCTTTGTAAGGACATTTTCTGTTAGCTTCGTTTCTCTTGAACATTATAAAACTGTATTTGAATTTTACCGGTGTGTCTGGCTTATCTTTTTGGGTTGGTCATAGCTTCTGGAGTGACCCAGACAGAACAGTCCTCGGTTGCGAATAGGCTGGGGCAGGGGTTGGGGACCCCTGCTATAGATTATTCCCGTGTTCCCATCGCAGGACAATCTGTGCAAAAACACCTGAAGTGCAGCTGTCCCGTTCAAGCCAGCCCTTTGGGGTTGATGCCCAAGAACTGGGGCCTTACCTTGATGAAGAGGTTGGAGAGCTTCGGGGGGAGGTTCCCGTTGTTGGCTTCGATGTGATGCTTCATGAGGAAGCCCATTCCTCGGATGCCGCTGACGGCAATAGGGATCTGCAGCCAGGAAATTAGCAGCAAGCAAAAAGCCATCAGATATAAGATTAGGTCATTCCATTTAATTTTTTACGACTTCTATGCCACCCAATCCAGTAGGACTCAGGGCAGTTTACAGCAATAAAAAGAACAATACAATACAATAGCACAATAAATAAAAAATAAGTCAACTATAACAATAATTATAAAACCCCCAATTATAACCCAACTAAAATAATCTCATATAAAACCAATGAATCCAAGGGTGAGGTATCATCAATACGCCGATGATACCCAGTTATACATCTCCACCCCATGTCCAGTCAGCAAAGCAGTGGAAGTGATGTGCCGGTGTCTGGAGGCTGTTGGGGTCTGGATGGGTGTCAACAAACTCAAACTCAACCCAGACAAGACGGAGTGGCTGTGGGTCTTGCCTCCCAAGGACAATTCCATCTGTCCGTCCATTACCCTGGGAGGAGAATCATTGACCCCCTCAGAGAGGGTCCGCAACTTGGGCGTCCTCCTCAATCCACAGCTGACATTAAAGAAACACCTTTCAGCTGTGGCGAGGGGGGCGTTCGACCAGGTCTGCCTGGTGCACCAGTTGCGGCCCTATCTGGACCGGGAGTCACCGCTCACAGTCACTCATGCCCTCATCACCTCGAGGCTCGACTACTGTAACGCTCTCTACATGGGGCTACTTTTGAAAAGTGTTCGGAACCTTCAGATCGTGCAGAATGCAGCTGCGAGAGCAATCATGGGCTTCCCAAGGTATGCCCATGTTACACCAACACTCCGCAGTCTGCATTGGTTGCCGATCAGTTTCCGGTCACAATTCAAAGTGTTGGTTATGACCTATAAAGCCCTTCATGGCACCAGACCATAATATCTCCGGGACCGCCTGCTGCCGCTCGAATCCCAGCGACCGGTTAAGTCCCAGAGAGTTGGCCTTCTCTGGGTCCCGTCAACTAAGCAACTGCCTTATTATTACTTACAATTTATATTAATATTGATCATTCCCTGATTGCTTATTTGTACCATATGACAAATCATTGTTGTACCTCACCAAGGTACTGCAGACCAAGACAACAAGAACAGTTTTTTCCCAAATGCCATCACTCTGCTAAAGAAATAATTCCCTCACCACTGTCAAACTATTCACTAAGGCTGCATTACTGTTACTACTAGTTATTTCTCATCATTCCTATCACCTATTTCCTCCCACTCATGACTGTATGTAAATTGTTGCTTGTATTCTTAAGATTTATATTAATATTGTTTCCTGATTGCTTATTTGACCCCTATGACAATCATTACGTGTTGTACCACATGATTCTTGACAAGTGTCTATTTTCTTGTATGTACACTGAGAGCATCTGCACCAAAGACAAATTCCTTGTGGGTCCAATCACCCTTGGCCAATAAAGAATTCTATTCTATTCTATTCCATTCCATTCCATCCCATCCCATCCCCTCCCCTCCCCTCCCATCCCATATTTGAGGGGCTGCCACAAGGAAGAGGGAGTCAAACTATTCACCAAAGCACTGGAAAGCAGGACAAGAAGCAATGGGTGGAAACTAGTCAAGGAGAGAAGCAACTTAGAACTAAGGAGAAATTTCCTGATTATAAGAATAATTAACCAGTGGAACGACTTGCCATCAGAAGTTGTGAATGCTCCAACAGTGGAAGTTTTAAAGCAGATGTTGGGTAACCATCTGTCTGAAGTGGTGTAGGGTTTCCTGCCTAAGCAGGGGGTTGGACTAGAAGACCTCCAAGGTCCCTTCCAACTCCGTTATAAAATACAGAAAATAGTATAAGGGCAGACTAGATGGACCATGAGGTCTTTTTCTGCCGTCAGACTTCTATGTTTCTATGTTATACAATAACAGATGGAGATAACTTACTCGGTCAGCGACCGTGTTGCTGAAGATCATCTCATGGACGTTATTCGAATACTTGGGGGCACACAGTCTGCTGGCCGCTGTATTCACGGTGACCGAGAGGGCCAGGCTGCGTCCATGCCTCACCATCCAGTCAATGCCGGACACATCCGCTGTGGAACAAAAGAAAGATGGTCCTTGAGCCCAACATCATAACCGTCCTTTCCCAATATCATTGTGCCGAGGAAAAAAACCGACCAGTTATTTACACCTTTTTAGAGTCGGTGTCCAAAACTGAGGAAATTAACCTTTTTTTAAACCTCTCATGATACGAACATCTTGAGATACGAACTCGAGTTCGGAAATTTTTTGCCTCTTCTTACAAACTTTTTCCGGCTTACGAACCCACCACGTTTCGGCCTCCAGGAAGGACGCCTTCGTGATGTCAAAGCTCCGCCCATGGAATTCCCTATTGGGATTCCCCACCTCCTTTCCAGCCTCCAGATGGGCTGAAAACGCCGCTGGTGATTGCAAAAACGGCGTTCCGCCGGGGGCGGCGCCCAGCTGTAACCTTCTGAAACAGCCGGGCGCTTCTCGGTGGCCTCTGGCACCCGAACCCGAACTTCTGGGTTCGGCGTTCGGGAGAACACCGAGAAGCCCCCCGGCTGTTTTAAAAGGTGACAGATGGGCGGCGGCGCCCAGCGGAGCGCCATTTTGCAATTTTTTCCCCCTTTGCACGCATTAATCGCTTTTACATTGTGGGAAACAATGTTTCGTCTTACGAACCTACTTCCGTAACCAATTAAGTTCGTAAGATGAGGTATTACTGTAGTTATCTTTGGCTTACAATTACTCAGTTAGTGACTGTTCAAGGTTACAATTGCACTAAAAAAAAGTGACAGAAGGAATGTAGGAGCATTCGCAGAATCCAAAGACGGGCTACAAGAATGGTGGAAGGTCTTAAGCATAAAACGTATCAGGAAAGACTTCATGAACTCAACCTGTATAGTCTGGAGGACAGAAGGGAAAGGGGGGACATGATCGAAACATTTAAATATGTTAAAGTGTTCAATAAGGTTCAGGAAGGAAGTGTTTTTAATAGGAAAGTGAACACAAGAACAAGGGGGCACAATCTGAAGTTAGTTGGGGGGAAAGATCAGAAGCAACGTGAGAAAATATTATTTGACTGAAAGAGTAGTAGATGCTTGGAACAAACTTCCAGCAGACGTGCTTGGCAAATCCACAGTCACTGCATTTAAACACGCCTGGGATAAACATAGATCCATCCTAAGATAAAATACAGGAAATAGTATAAGGGCAGACGAGATGGACGATGAGGTCTTTTTCTGCCGTCAATCTTCTATGTTTCTATGATCAGTGGAACAACTTGCCTCCAGAAGTTGTGAATGCTCCAACACTGGAAGTTTTTAAGATGTTGGACAACCATCTGTTTGAAGTGGTGTAGGGTTTCCTGCCTAAGCAGGGGGTTGGACTAGAAGACCTCCAAGGTGCCTCCCAACTCTGTCATTCTGCCATTCCGTTATAGAAACATAGAAGACCGACGGCAGAAAAAGACCTCATGATCCATCTAGTCTGCCGTTATACTATTTTTTGTATTTTATCTTAGGATGGATCTATGTTTATCCCAGGCATGTTTAATATTCAGTGACTGTGGATTTACCAACCACATCTGCTGGAAGTTTGTTCCAAGGATCTACTACTCTTTCAGTAAAATAATATTTTCTCATGTTGCTTTTGATCTTTCCCTCAACTAACTTCAGATTGTGTCCCCTTGTTCTTGTGTTCACTTTCCTATTAAAAACACTTCCCTCCTGAACCTTATTTAACCCTTTCACATATTTAAATGTTTCGATCATGTCCCCCCTTTTCCTTCTGTCCTCCAGACTCTACAGATTGAGTTCATGAAGTCTTTCCTGATACGTTTTATGCTTAAGACCTTCCACCATTCTTGTAACCCGTCTTTGGACCCGTTCAATTTTGTCAATATCTTTTTGTAGGTGAGGTCTCCAGAACTGAACACAGGATTCCAAATGGGGTCTCACCAGCGCTCTATATAGCGGGATCACAATCTCCCTCTTCCTGCTTGTTATACCTCTAGCTATGTAGCCAAGCATCCTACTTGCTTTTCCTGAATTTTATGGTCAAAATTCAGGCCCTTGGGAATCGGTTTGCATTTACGACAGATGTGACCCTCCAAACTAGCTTCTAATCAGCAACATCAATGAGGAAAGCCAGATGTGATCAACAATGGCCTAAATAACCACACTGCTGCTCTGCCACAGAAATTGTGGGCCCTGTTTGTGGTGGCTGAGGACTTCCTGTAGCGATAGAAAAACCGCATCCCTTCCATCCCTCCTGGGAAGTTTCTCCCAAAAGCCCACCTAAAAGATGATTCTGGAGGATCCCGCCGAGTTCTTCGTCGGTCAAGAAGGCACACATTTCGGCCAAGCAACCTGCAGAGGCCATGCGAGTCGCATCCTGGCGAGGGAAGAAAAACAAACAACAACAACAACCCAGAATGCTACAAAGGTTAAAACAGCCCAAAACAACTGCACGCCGGTTCTCTTTATAATGTCAGCTTTCCAGTAGAAATTTTATATGGATATTTTCAACCGATAGTTAGGACTGCAGAAAAAATAATCGCAACGGCAGCCTTCCATTGAGAACGTGTGTATTGCACGAGCCGGAGAGAGGGCTGAGAAAACATCTATGGACTCGCTTGTATGTACGTTGAGAGCTTATGCACCAGAGACAAATTCTTTGTGCCCAATCACAAAGAAGTCTGTCCATCTGTCCATCCATCTTTCTGTCAGTCTATCTGTCCATCTCTCTATCTATCTGTCAATCTGTCTATTTATCTATCTATTTATCTGTCCATCTATCTGTCAGTCTATCTGTCCATCTATCTATCTGTCAATCTGTCCATCTATCTATATGTCAGTGTATATGTCCATCTATCTGTCAGTGTATATGTCCATTTATCTATCTATCTATCTATCTATCTATCTATCTATCTATCTATCTATCTATCTATCTATCTAACTATCTATCCATCCATCCATCCATCTATCCATCTATCTATCTGTCTATTTGTCAATCTGTCCATCTATCCATCTATCTGTCCATCTATCTGTCAATCTTTCCACCTATCCATCCATCTATCTATCTACAGTATCTATCTATCTATCTATCTATCTATCTATCTATCTATCCATCTATCTGTCCATCTATCTGTCAATCTGTCCATATATCTATCTGTCAGTGTATCTGTCCATCGATCTATCTATCTATCTGTCTGTCTGTCTGTCTGTCTGTCCGTCCGTCCATCTATCTATCTGTCCATCTATCTATCTATCTATCAGTCCGTCTATCTGTCTCTCTCTCTCTCCATCTATCTGTCTATCCATCTATCTATCCATCTGTCTATCTGTCCAGCTATCTGTCCGTCTATCTCTCTGTCCGTCTATCTATCCATCCATTTATCTACTCTCTCTCTCTCAACTTCTTTCAATGCTATAGGGTATTGTGTGCCAAAACAACCAGACACAAAGACAGGTTTCCCCACCAATGCTATCACTGCTGAACAACTAATACCCACAATACTGTCTGTGCCTTCGGATGTCAAGCCACCTAGTAGGGTTGCACCCACTGGGCCTCTTCATCCAAACTGCTTATATCCCCACTTTGAAGTCGGCTGCCTTCTTCCATTCGTTACCAGTTTGAAAAGAGTTATAAATATGATTTTAAAAAGAACAAACTTTTCGAGCCGTCTTTCTCAAACTTGGCCACTTTTAAGAGGTGGGGGCTTCCAACTTCCAGAATTCCCCCCCCCCCCCGGCCATGAGCTGCTCTCAACACAAACTTGGGGAGTGACGCAATCCCCGGGTTTCCAGCGAGCGATACCTCTTCGTGGCCCAGCATGGTGAGGAGCATGGCGGTTATGCTCTTACGAAGCGCGGCGTCCACTTTGGCTCCTGCCCCCTGGGTGACAAACCGCAAGGCTTGAAGCATGGTGTCCCTGAAAGGTGCGAAGGAAGGGAGAGAAAACAGAAAGTCAGCAGGAATTAAAACCCAAATGACAGAAGCACCAAATTCCTTGTGTGTCCAATCACAGTTGGCCAATAAAGAATTCTATTCTACTCTATTCCATTCCACTCCAATCTATGCTATGCTATTCTATTCTTCTACTATTCTATTCTCTTCTCTTCTATTCTTGTACTATCCTATTTTATTCTACTCTACTCTATTCTATTCTTCCAATTCCATTCCACTCCACACTATGCTATTCTATTCTTCTACTATTTTATTATACTCTACTCTATTCTATTCTTCCAATTCCATTCACTCCACTCCGCGCTATGCTATGCTATTCTATTCTTCTACTATTTTATTATACTCTACTCTATTCTTCCAATTCCATTCACTCCACTCCGCGCTATGCTATGCTATTCTATTCTTCTACTATTTTATTATACTCTACTCTATTCTATTCTTCCAATTCCATTCACTCCACTCCGCGCTATGCTATGCTATTCTATTCTTCTACTATTTTATTATACTCTACTCTATTCTATTCTTCCAATTCCATTCACTCCACTCCGCGCTATGCTATGCTATTCTATTCTTGTACTATCCTATTTTATTCTACTCTACTCTATTCTATTCTTCCAATTCCATTCCACTCCATTCTATGCTATGCTATGCAATTCTACTGTTCTATTCTACACTACTCTATTACTGTACTATTTATTCTATTCTACAAAATGTGCTTTTCAGAGCGAAACAGACGGGGGTGGTAGGGGAAGGAGAGGAATCACCAGCCCTTCCCGAGTCAGCTCCGTCACTTGCCTGATGCCAGAGTCCTCGCCGGTACGAATGCCGTTCAAGAGTTCGGTAAAGAGCGGGTCCACCTTGGCGTGGATCACAATCAACTTCCCCAGAGCCTCGGCGGCTTTCAAACGGACCACCCGGTTGGGGTCTTGCAATGCTTTGGTGAAAGTGGTTTGAAGCTGAGGCAGGAACGGCTTGAGGGCAAGGCCCACCTGTCAGGGGGACACGTTAGCCACCAATGTTACCCAACTCACTGTAACCGTTCCGTTTAAGTGGCCGGAGTTACAACGGCAACTGGGAAAAAGGGGACGTACAGTGGTACCTCGGTTCTCGAACGCTTTGGTTGTTGTACATTTCAGATACCGAACAAAAGTTTCAGCAAAAATTTCCTTCAATACCCGAACAAAAATTCGCAGACCGAACAGCCACAGAAAATTTTGTTCATTATCCGAAATGTTACCGCCGGGGGCGGCCGCAATCCCGGCAGCTTCGGGGGGCTCCTTTCCTCAGTGCTTTGTCTTGTTACCTGTAGGCAGCTGCACCAACTTTCTCCTTCCCGGCGGCGGCAACGGCAGTGGCTTCCCTTCGAGGAGCAACAGCGCCAGGAACGTCACGTGATGAAGGGAAGCCGCCAGAGCCATCTCAGCAGTTGCCGCCGCTCCAGCAGCTTCCCTTCATTACGTGACGTTCCCGGCGCTGTTGCTACTCAAAGGGAAGCCGCCGTTGCCGCCTCTGGGAAGGAGAAAGTTGGTGCAGCTGCGGTGCAGGTAACAAGATGAAGCACTGAGGAAAGGAGCCCCCCGAAGCTGCCGGGATTGCAGCCACCCCCACCCTTCCTGCAGCTTGGAGCGCTTATAGAGCTCCTCAGATTTTTTTATCCCATAAGAAATAAAGAAAACAGATTTAATTGGTTCCCAGCGAGTCAACAGGGGCTGGGAACCAATTAAATCCATTTCCATTACAGTGATCCCCCGCTCGTTGCGAGGGTTCCGTTCCAGGACCCCCCGCAACGAGCGGGTTTTCGCGAAGTAGCGCTGCGGAAGTAAAAAGACCATCTGCGCATGTGCAGATGGTGTTTTTAACTTCCGCAGCGCTAGCGAAGAGCCGAAGATTGGTGGCGGCGCGGCTGTTTTAAAACGTCGCCGCCGACATGGGGGGCTCGCTAGCACCCCCCCGAACCCCCAACCCGGGTTTGGGGGGTGCTAGCAAGCCCCCCATGTCGGCGGCAACGTTTTAAAACACCCGCGCGGCTTTCCAATGAGTCCCGAAGACAAACGCGGAAGTTTGACGTTTGTCTTCGGGACTCATTGGAAAGCTCCGATCGTTTTAAAACAGGCGCGCCGTTCTCCGCTGACTCCTGGCGAACTTCCCCGCTTTAGGAGTCAGCGGAGAATGGCGCGCCTGCTTTAAAAGGATTGGAGCCGGCCGGCTCCGATCGTTTTAAAACAGGCGCGCCGTTCTCCGTTGACTCCTGGCGAACTTCCCGGGCGAAGGGCGGGCGAGCGGGGTGCTGGGGGAGGCTTCGCCCTCCCGCCAGCAAGAGGGGAAAGACCCAGGGAAGCCGCCCAGCAGCTGATCTGCCCGGCGCCATCTACGCATGCGTGCCCATAGAAAAAAGGGCACGCATGCGCAGATGGTGTTTTGACTTCTGGGTTCAAAAATCGCAAATTACCCTGTTCGCAATGGTCGGGGACGCAATAACCGGGGGATCACTGTATTTCCTATGGGATAAATTAATTCGGTACTCAACCAAATCGGTTCTCAACCACACTTCTGGAACGAATTGTGGTCGAGAACCGAGGTACCACTTTATGCCTGGGATAAACATAGATCCATCCTAAGATAAAATACAGGAAATAGTATAAGGGCAGACTAGATAGACCATGAGGTCTTTTTCTGCCGTCAATCTTCTAGGTTTCTATGTTTCTTCGTCTGAGCTCTTCGTTCCCAGCATCCTCTCACTTACCTTGGCCAAGAGAAGGCTCAAGGTTTCCAGTAAAGCTACTTTGACGTTCCAGCTGAACCGATCTCCCAGGATCCGGATCAGGGGCCCAGTGATGCTGACGACGGACGGTTTCAGAGCTTCGGCGGAGGTCAGCTTGATGACCAAGCCCAAAGCTTTGGCCGCCTCTTCCTTCTGGTCTGAGTTGCCGGTCAGGACCCCTTCTCGTAGCATAGGGAGGATGGAGATGACACCCTGGATGGAAGAGAGGCAAGACAGGCGTGTGGTCAGCGGAGAGGCGGGCTGCATTGAAGGTTACACCCCCTCCTCTGCGGCTTCCAAGTTTAATGACAAGGCTTTCTGCTTTTGGAAAGATCTTATAGAATCATAGAGTTGGAAGGGACCTCCAGGGTCATCGGGTCCAACCCTCTGCTCAATGCAGGATTCATTAAACCATCCCAGAAAGACGACTGTCCAGTCTCTGTTTGAAGACCTCCAGTGAAGGCGAGCCCACTACCTTGTTGTGGTTAGCTCTGGCCCAGCTCCTGCCCCAAGGACTGTGGATGTGGGGGAGACATCCACATGCTGCAGGCCTGTTTTGCCCCCGGTGGAATCTGATGATGAAGGCTCCTCTGACCAAGAAGACATGAGTGACAGGGAGGAGGAGAGTGTGGCAGACAGCTCAGAAGGAGATCAATTGTCTAGCTCCTCCTTGGATTCAGAACAAGAGTTAATGATACAGCCACGCATGCGGAGAGCGATGCATAGGCAACAACAACTGAGAGATGATTATCAAAGAAAATTAGGCCACCTGTGGTTGGGTGGGGCTGTGGTCATTAGTGAGGCTGCTATAAAGAGCAGCCTGTGGGTTTGGCCATTGTGGAGGATTATCTGATCCTTGTGTTTCGTGACTGCTTTACTGACTTTGACCTTTTGTGTGCTGATTTTTCCCCGCTTTGAAACTGAACCAGGGCAAAGTGTGTTTCACTTTGTGAAAGAAGGACTGTGAATTGCCTCACAGCTGCAAGCCAAGTATCACAGAACTGATAAGGGACTTGTACAAATTACCAGTATGGTTGGAGACGAGTGCTCTTTGCTATCCCAAAAGAGGGCTTAGGTTAAGTGAATTTTCATTATAAAGAACATTGTTTTGAATTTTCAAACGTGTGTGTGTCTGAAATTGTATCTGTGCCTTTTTGGGAGGATTCTACCAGAGAGCTCGACAGAACATACCTCCTGTGGCAAACTGTTCCGCTGGTTTATCACCCTTAGTGTTAGAAAGTTTTTTCTGATATCTCATCTAAATCGACTCCCTTGCAGTTTCATCCCATTGTTTCTAGTCCTTCCATGTGCCAATGAGAACAAGGCTGATCCCTCTGCTTTGTGACAGCCCTTCGGATATTTGTAGACAGCTATCAATTCTCCTCTCAGTCTTCTCCTTTGCAGACTAAACATCCCTAGATCCTTTAACTGCTCCTCATAGGACATGGTTTCCAGGCCGCTCACCATACTTGTAACTCTCCTTTTATCCAAGAAGAGGTTAAACTGAAGGAGCTCCTTGCAGGAGAAGCCAAGGGTTTGCAAGGAAAAAGAAGCAAGGAAGTCCAGGGGCCTTTTGACTTAGACTTGGAATAACTCTACTTCTCAGTTTGAATGGGCGCCCATTAAAATGAAATTTCATTCGCTACAGCTTTCAAAGGGTCACTACCTCCAATATACACTATGTAATGAAAATTTAGAATAGAATAGACAGAATAGAATAGAAATAGAGTAGGGGAAGGGGAAGAGGAAAGGAGGAGAGGAGAGAGGAGGATGAGATGGGATGGAATAGAATTAGAATTAGAAGTAGAATAGAGTAGGGGAAGAGGAAAGGAGGAGAGGAGAGAGGAGGATGGGATGGGATGGAATTAGAATTAGAAGTAGAGTAGAGTAGAGTAAGTAGAAGCAGAGTAGGGGGGGAGGAAGGGGAAGAAGAAAGGAGGAGAGGAGAGAGGAGGATGGGGTGGGATGGAATAGAATTAGAATTAGAATTAGAGTAGAGTAAGTAGAAGCAGAGTAGGGGAAGAGGAAGGGGAAGAGGAAAGGAGGAGAGGAGAGAGGAGGATGGCGTGGGATGGAATAGAATTAGAATTAGAGTAGAGTAAGTAGAAGCAGAGTAGGGGAAGAGGAAGGGGAAGAGGAAAGGAGGAGAGGAGGAGGATGGGATGGAATAGAATTAGAGTAGAGTTGAGTAAGTAAAACTAGAGTAGAGGAAGAGGAGGATGGGATGGGATGGGATGGAATAGAATAGAATTAGAGTAGAGTAGAGTAGAGTAGAGTAGAGTAGAGTAGAGTAGAGTAAGGAGAAGGGGAAGAGAAAAGGAGGAGAGAGGAGGATGGAATGGGATGGAATAGAATAGAAATAGAAAGAGAAGAGAAATCGCCATCCATCCTCGCAATGATAAAACAACGATGCTCGGAGCCTTGTCTGCCCCCTCCCGTTACCTTCTTGGGAATGCAGAATCCAGGTACGTGTTCTCCGGCCGCATCATTGCCCACGATACGGATGTCCCTGTGGAGGTCATCTATGAGGGCCAGCTGGCTGCCGGCGTCTAGTTTCTAGGAAAGGAACCAGAATTGCATCACACGAGGAACCATCCATCCAGGACAGAATGATAAGAGCCGGAAGGAGGCCGGTCCAACCCCTGCTCAGGCCAGATCCCAGACCAGTCATGGTGAACCTATGGTATGGGTGTCACAGGTGGCACGCTGAGCCCTATCTGCTGGCACACGAGCCACTACCCTAGCTCAGCTCCAACGTGCGTGAGTTGATTTTTGGCTTGCACAGAGGCTCCGGGAGGGCGTTTTTGGCTTCCAGGGGGATGGTGTTTTTACCCTCCCCTGGCTCCATGGAAACCTGGCGCCTCCTTCATTCTCCCACGACCACCTCCAAATTCTTACCTTGCTGATGGCGTTGAGGGCGTCCCAGCTCTCGTTCAGGACCACGGCGTTGGTGTCGTTAAAGAGGCGGATCAGGCCCGAGACCAGGTTGCGCAGGTGGGCTGTGTAGTCAGCCTTGGTCTTGGAGCAGTAGATGTTGAGGATGACGGCCGCGGCTTGACGCCTTCCGACTTCGGCGCTGCGAGTCGCCTCCAAGAGGTCCTCGAGGATGATCCGCTGCCCGACCTCGTCCTCGACCGACAGAATGACCGCCTGGCAGTTCAGCATCTCCTGTGAGAAAATAAATTTCCAACTGTTGTAGAAGCACAGAAGATTGACAGCAGAAAAAGACCTCCTGGTCCGTCTAGTTTTGAGTGCTCCTTGTCTACCTCAGGTTGTGTCAGATTCTGAGGAGGATGAGCGAGGCTCCTCTGAATAC